>NC_027750.1:32182737-32197758 GCF_000695525.1 Brassica oleracea var. oleracea
GTTCATATATAATTGAGCAAACATGATAATAAGTTATATATTATTTGTAATGCAATACAAAGAGTTTAATAATATAATAAAACACAAACACTGTAACATAATCAAACTCAATCACTCGTCATCAGAAACATCATCCACTTCATCATTTTCTTCAAATTCATCTTCGTTGGCTTCGTCTGTTGCATCGTCTGGAAGTTCTTCATATCCCTGGTTGTGTGGATCAACAAGTAATATATCATTTGTAGCTTGCTCATGTACTTCTACTTCATTTACGGCATCTTCTTGTAAAGGCGGTTGTTCATCAGTCAAGATTCGGCCCCGAGGTGTAACTTTTATAGCGGCTAACCAAGATATTCCAGATTGTATGATCCTCGGGTATGGAATAAAACAAACTTGGTCTGCTTGAGATGCCAATATGTAGGGTTTAAATTTGTTGCACCTCTGTGTAGCATTTATATCAACAACTCCAAACTTGCTATACCGAACACCTCTATTGACGGTGGGGTCAAACTAGTCACATTTGAAGAGAACGCATTTCAGCTTCACCAGACCGGGGAACTCCACTTCGATGATCTCTTGTAAGATTCAAAAGAAATCAGTTTCACCTTTCACACATACTCCATAGTTCATTGTTGCTCGCCGACTTCCGTATTCGTAAGTGTGAAAAGTGTAGCCTCGTGTGAAATACATAGTTGCTGTGGTGACCTTAGCGACCGGACCTTGTATCAATTCGTGAAACCACTGAGGATAGAATGAATCATCATAATCAACCTGGATCATCAACATATATATATAAATATATAACTTCATTAATTATATAATAAATAACATTACGTTTGATAATAACTTAACCACGAATGTGCAACTACGTTTCTCGTAAATTGTTCGTTAATCAGATGGTAGCTTGTCGATGTAATTTAGTCGTACATTTACGACCACATTACGACTACCTGAAAGTGTGGTCGTAAATGCGAAGTTAGTTTACGACCAATTTACGACTAAACCTTTTAGTAGCAAAATTACGACGGACTTTAACATAGTTGTAAGTTAGACGTAACGTCGAAGTTAATTTACGACTACACATTTGTAGTCGTAAATGGTAGTCGTTACTCTCACGTTTTCTTGTAGTGCGTGCACTTATCTTTTCCGTCATACATCCATTTAGAATTCTAGAGTTAAACGTTCTTGAGCCGAAGTATTGGAAAGATGGTTATCTATCGAAAAGTGATTCACGATATCGTGCGAGAAAAAGTCATTTGGTGATTGTAGGTTCAGTAAACAATGATTTCGAACCTTCGAAAAGATAACGCACTATCCCATCCGAATGGGATGGATCGAAAGAGCAGACATAGATAGCCTATTAGCCGTGGACGGTTGAAGCGTTACATAAACATTCTCACTTCCAGTTACCTAAAGATAACAAAATACAACACCACAACAACACAAAAACTAATATGACCGGATTGAAGGTTCAATCTATCAAATATCACACATCCATGTGTAGTTGGTTTGATTTCTATTTAATTCTAGTTGTTCAAAATATTAATGAAAAAATATATTCATCACTATTATGTTCGGATTTGATTTTTTTTTCTAATTTGGTCCGTGTCAGTTTGATATAATTCCCCGACCCCGAGGCCAGCTCCATAGCAAGATGGCTTAAGCCTAACCGGTGGAAACCGGGTCCGACCGTTTGTTTCTATTAATCATAATTGGATCTCAAGTTCGGTTCGATTGAGCATCCGAATGAAATTAAAACCCGCCTTTGCTCAAGAGAACTCTCTGCGCACACAAAGATGAGAAATCCAAATTCAGTTTGAAGAACATCTCTCCAAAACAACAATGGAATGGCTAGAAACTCATTTCTCAAACTCGGCTCTCTCACGAACTCTTCACCCTTCGCGAATCTTCTCGATTCATGCATCAAATCCAAGCTACCACCAAACGACGTCCGCACCGTCCACGCTTCCATCATCAAATCCCCTTTCTCCAACGAAATCTTTATACACAACCGTCTCATCGACGCATACGCGAAACGCGGCTCGCTCCAGGACGCGCGCAAAGTGTTCGACGAAATGCCTCACCGAAACGTCTACACTTGGAACACTCTCGTGACGGCTTTAGCCAAGTTAGAGCTCTTAGACGAAGCCGAGACTCTCTTCCGCTCGATGCCTGAGCGTGACCAGTGCACTTGGAACTCCATGGTCTCCGGGTTCGCTCAGCGCAATAGGTGCGAAGAGGCGTTGCGTTATCTCGCTTCGATGCATAAAGAAGGCTTCTCGCTGAACGAATATAGTTTAGCTAGTGGTCTAAGCGCTTGCTCTAGCTTGAGCGATGTGAACAGAGGCGTACAGATACATTCTTTGATCGCAAAGTCTCCTCCTTTGCTCTCTGATGTTCATATAGGCTCTGCTCTCGTTGACATGTATTCTAAATGCGGACACGTGGATGAAGCTCAGCAGTGTTTTGACGAGTTGTGTGGTTATAGAAACGTCGTCACTTGGAATAGTTTGATTACTTGTTACGAACAGAACGGTCCCGTGGAGGAAGCTCTCAGCGTTTTCAATTTAATGTTGAGATCTGGTTTTGAGCCTGATGAGGTTACGTTAGCGAGCGTGATCAGCGCGTGCGCGAGCCTGTCCGCGCTCAAAGTCGGCCGGGAAGTTCACGGACGTGTTGCTAAAGACGTTAAGTTACGGAACGATATAATCCTAAGCAACGCCTTTGTTGATATGTACGCAAAGTGTGGAAGAGTAAAAGAAGCTAGGATCGTGTTCGACAGCATGCCTATCAGAAACGCGATCGCCGAAACGTCGATGATCAGCGGCTACGCTATGGCTGCGAGCACCAAGGCTGCTAGGCTGATGTTCACCAAGATGAGGGAGAGGAATGTCGTTTCGTGGAACGCGCTCATCGCCGGGTACACGCAGAACGGGGAGAACGAAGAAGCTCTCGGTCTGTTTCGTCTGTTGAAGAGGGAGTCGGTATCCCCGACGCACTATACCTTTGCTAATATCCTCAAAGCGTGTGCGGATCTCGCGGAGTTGCATCTAGGCATGCAGGCTCATGTGCACGTGTTGAAGCACGGGTTTAAGTTTCGATCCGGGGAAGAAACTGATATATTCGTTGGCAACTCGTTGATAGATATGTATGTGAAATGCGGCTGCGTGGAAGATGGTTATCTCGTGTTTAGGAAGATGGTGGAGAGAGACCGCGTCTCCTGGAACGCGATGATTATCGGATTCGCGCAGAACGGGTATGGAAACGAGGCGCTTGAGTTGTTCAGAGAGATGCTTGGTGGTTCTGGGGAAAAGCCAGATCACATTACAATGATTGGTGTTCTCTCCGCGTGTGGACACGCTGGATTAGTCGACGAAGGGCGGCGTTACTTTTCGTCCATGGCCCGAGACTTCGGTGTGGCTCCTCTGAGGGATCACTACACTTGCATGGTTGATTTACTCGGCCGAGCTGGGTTTCTCGAAGAAGCGAAGAGTATGATCGAGGAGGAGATGCCTATGGAGCCAGATTCGGTTATATGGGGCTCTTTGCTCGGTGCTTGTAAAGTTCATAGGAACATCACGTTAGGTAAGTACGTTGCGGAGAAGCTTCTTGAAGTAGAGACGTCGTCGAACTCGGGACCGTATGTTCTTCTTTCTAACATGTACGCTGAGAATGGACAATGGGAGGATGTGATGAATGTAAGGAAGTCTATGAGGAGAGAAGGAGTCACGAAGCAGCCAGGTTTTAGTTGGATAGAGATACAAGGACGTTCTCATGTTTTCATGGTTAAAGATAAAAGACATCCTCACAAAAAGCAGATACACTCGCTTCTTGATGTTCTGATAGCAGAGATGAGACAGGAACATGCTGAAACAGGACCACTCTCCTCTGAGGAAATGGATTATTCATCTAGTATTCTTTGGGAAACTGCCATGTGAGTCCCTTTTGTTTTTTTTTTGTTGAAAATTCAAAGAAATAGAATTGTGAATTCAATTTTGGGATACCAGTTTTCAAATTTACTTTTAAATAATAATCATTTTCATAAATACCTTAAATTTATGATAAAAAAATAAATTAATTGTTCTAAATCATTTATAAATGTTTATGAATAATTTGTAGAACATCTATAGCCGTAAACAATAATCACTAAACCATTTTTGATTGAGTATATTTTTTAGAAAGTGGCAATCAATTTAGGTGGAATTATAGAGTCAATGGAAATATTTTTTTTTGCATTAATACACTTTCTTTCACAGTTGTAAGTAAATTGAACATTTGAACAAACTTATAAAGCCAACGTTTTGCAGATAAAAGACATTATTTGTTACCACATCTAAACAAGAGTACTTTTGAAACTTCTTTGTGAACATCTACACCTCAGAATCACATAGGAAACAAACCTGTAGAGCAAGACAAAACACAGCATGATGACAACGTTTCTCCATCTGTTTTCCTCGCAATACCTTTCTTCTTTCAGCAGACCCTCCTCGGTCATCAAACACTTTCCGATTCCATACTCCAAACACTTGCTCGACTTAGAGAACTCGTTTATCAAAAAACCTTCAAAAGGGTACTTGAACAGAGAGATGTAGTGCATGAAAATCCAGTACCCAGGGATCTCATTCTTCGATATGAAGTATCCGGAGAAGAGAAAGAAGGAGCCCATCACACCGGAAATCACCGAGTTCCCGACGATGAAGTTAGGAACCAGTGCGCTAAAGCACACAACCACCGAGTTGGCTGTGTAGAGGATCAACCAGATTAGTAGCAAAAAGTGCAAGAAAGCCATGAAGCTAGGGTTCAGCCCCACCAGCCAGTACACTGGGACTGAAAACAGAATCGCTAGAATGAGCAGAAACGGCAAGTAAACAAGCCCGTTCGCGACGGCGTAGGAAGAAACTCTGTAGCTTCCACTTGAGGTCTCCTTCATGAGAATCTCTCTCTCTTGCAGAAATATAGGGAGCGCCTCTATCGTTGAAGTAAGCAGGAATGTCAATATGAACGCGAAGAGTCCCACTCTCTCTCGCGCGCCTTTCAAATCGTCCTTGAGATTGTGAAAAATCAGACCTAGAACAATCCCTGAGCCTAGCATCTGAACCGTCCTGCAAGCAAAGAGCTCCTTGGTTCTGAAAATGTTCTTGGAGAATCTATGAGTGAGTATCATAGTCTCTCCAAGCCTCGAATTCGCGAAATCTCTTGTGAATTCTTTACCTATCTTCATGGTTCCTACGTCGGCGACCTTTGATTGTTGAAACAGCTGCTGTAGCGTGAACTTGCCGCTTCTCCCCTCGCCTTGTGATGTTGGGACATGAGCCACTACTAGTCTTCTGCTTTGCTGTAGCCTCTGGTGCTTAGTGATGGCTTCGATCGACTCGATGGCGAATTCGACTATATTCTCATGGAGAGGATGCTGCAGACCGTTTGATCTTAAGTAGACGCCGAGCTGATCCACCGAGCCTTGGTTCAGCGTCGAGCCGTTAGCCAACAGAAGAACGGAATTGAACAGTTTGACTATACGAAAACCCGGCTGGTGGATGGTTAGAACTATGGTCCGGCCTCTTGTCTCAGCCATGAGCTTGAGCATGTCTATGATCTGAAGAGCAGAAGTGCTGTCGAGACCAGAGGTCGGCTCATCGAGAATCAGAACCTTGGGGTCGTGAATAGCTTCAACTCCTATAGAGACGCGGCGTCTCTCACCACCCGATATTCCTCTGACGCTGTCATCTCCCACACGAGCCGTGGCTACAGCTTCGAGTCCAAGCTCACGCACCAACGACTTAACACGTGTTTTCAGCTCCTCTGCGGGTAGCTTTAACCGCAGCTTGGCGCTGAACAAAAGCGTTTCCTCCACCGTGAGCAGAGGAAACAGAGTGTCCTTCTGCGTGACGTAACCGGAGATTTTCTTGAAATTGGCTCTGTCGACCGGTCTCTGATTGACGATAACCGAACCGGTTTGAGGGATGAGTCTTCCAGCTAGAATTTCGAGCAGAGAAGACTTCCCTGCCCCACTTGGACCAACGATGGCGAGAATCTCCCACGGTTTGGCTCTGCAGGTCACTCCTTTTAGTACATGCTTGACTTTCTTGTAGGTTCCATCCTCAAGCTTAACCGGTTGGTCAGCTTCCAGAACCGGCTTCCTTGTAAAGATTCCGAAAGGATTAACATTAATCTTCCGCTCAGTGATGTTGTAATCAATATCTAGAGCTTCGATCTCACATCCTTCCTTCTCCATTGTTGAAGCTTTTGCACTCTCTTTTTCTCTCTGAGTCTCCAATGCTTGAGAGAAAGGACAAGTAATAAGTACAATAGCAATTATTTGTCCTACGTAGTTATTCTTCTAATTGTTTTTATTACTAATAATAAAACTTTTGATAAGTATTGTGTTTTAAAAGACAGCTTGGTTTTCTGTAGCTTCTATTGGATTTAAGTGAAGACTTAAGTTATGGTTCACGGGCTGTTTGTTTTCTTATATCATAGAGAGAGAAACAGAGAGGTTCACATGCAGTTGTTCCTTCTCACTCCGCTGTAACTTTCCCAAGATATCAAAGAGTCACGTGTTGCTCTCTATGCATACTTTTTGAGAAATTGCGGTGAATACCAAATAACTAAAATAATTATGTCAAAAGTAAGTCGCACTTCTGTAATATTTATTATTTAAGTCAACAAAAATGCTCATTCCCCGGTTTTGAGTAGGAAACAAAATACCCTACCGAACCAAATCCAATTTACAAATTTGTTTCGAATTGGAATCAAATTGATAAGATATACAAATGAATCCAAAATTTTGGAATCGAAATTGATAAAATATACAAATGAATCCAAAATTTTGGTATCTGAAACACCGATTTTGTATCCGACTTAGGCATTTTGAATATCCTAAAATACATGAATTACGATTATATATTTAAATATATTAATTATTTTTAGATCTAATATTCAGAAGATATTCAAATACTCAAAAATATTCTAAATTATCAAAAATACATGAAAACACCTAAAAATAAATATTAAGGAGAAAACAGCCGATTCCACCATGAGCTTGACGTCTTCATTGTTTTCATACACAAACTATTGAATCAAACCAAAACCACCACGAACTAATTTTAATTTTGAATTTCACACATGAACTTTTATAATCTGGTTAATTACTATATAACCGAATCTGATTTCGGTTTATTTAGCTTCGAGTGCTGACGTGGCACACACGAGGCTAGAATGGTATTGGTCGGTTTAAAATCAGACCAATTTTTTTTTTCAATTTGCCTTGTCAAAACGACGTCGTTTTGTCATCTGAAGTTCAAAAAAATAATTGGGGTAAATTAAAATTAGGGTTCATCGTGATTTCAGAAGAACAAAACCAAGAAGAAGAAAGAGGAAAATAGAGACGACTTGGGAGTCTGAAATCAAAGAACATAGGAGTAATCGTAGGAGATTTCGAGTTAGAGTGGGCAAATTGAACCGTTTTCCCTGTTTCTGTGACTTGCGAGTCTGAAAGATGAGGTATGTGGAGTTATTTCAATGAAATTTTTGGAATTTTTAGTACATATTAGGGTACGTCTCATCGTCTCTGTCTTCCTCTTTCTTCTTCTTTGTTTTGTTCTTTTGAAATCACGATGAACCATAATTTTAATTTACCCCAATTATTTTTTTAACTTCAGATGACAAAACGACGTCGTCTTGACAAGGCAAATTGAAAAAAAATAAATTAATTTGGTCTGATTTCCCCAAATATTAAGAAGTATTTAAAATATTAATACTTACATGTCCTTCATCCAAATTTCTAAACCAAACATATTTTCATGTTAATTTCAAATATTTACTATATAATATTCTTTATATGTTGAATATTATTTCTATTTTTGGATTTTAAGGTATATTAATTTTTTTGAATTTGTTTACATAATTTAAATGTATATCCAAACCAAAACCGAACCTAAAAAATCCAAACTGAACCCAAACCAAAATTTATAAATATTTGAATGAGTTTAAATACGTAAACTCAAAATTCGAATAGACCGGAAACGAAACTGAAAGGATACACAAATGTCATCCCTAGTTCTTAGTACTTGTGTTTCTAATATTTGTTGAGAAAAAATGTCTCTAATCTTTAAACTCTATTATAGAAAAACTGAGAGTATAAATCACTAAGAGTGATTTAGTTTAAAACTAGTAACTAAATATATCAAATTACTATTTTAATTAATTAATTTTAAAAATGTAAACGCTTTTTAATATATAGAAAATATATGTATCATCTAACGATTTTAAATATTAAGCGATCTTCGAAATATTCAAAACCAAAACAAAAAGACATCGTCAATAGTCAATCCCTCAATTTACAAAACGCATACATAAGCTATGCCAAGCTTTAGCAGCTGACTACATGAAGAATTGGTACTACATGAATATGTTATGCATAACAACATCTCTCAACTTAATGATGTTACCTGGTTAATATCACGAGTTTAGTTTCATTCATCCAAAAAACTGATGTTTATGTCAGAGACCGTTTAAATAATTCGTTTCATCAATTAAAACATAACCAACCTAACCGTAATTTAACTAAAATTATATTTTAACCAAGGTTTTAAAAGCGTAAGAATATTTTTAACAAAAATCTAATTTACAAAATAAACATGTTTTAACATTTTTGATAAGTATAGTTTAGTGTATTTGAAAACATATAATTAAATTATTTTTATTTATATTAAATATGAAAGTTATATAAGATATTATGCAATTTTATTTTTTTAATTATTTCAATCTGTTTCCTTATCAATTTTTAATAAAATTTATGTAATTCGTTTGATTAATTGTGTGATATATACTTATTTGACAAATTTTTAATTATAAAACTCATTTGACATCAATTTATTAACTTTCACATTTTATTTGTTTAAAACTTATTTGATGTCAACTTAAACCAAACATAATCTCGCATATATAACACGGGACAAAGTCCTTTTTTTTTTTTAATTTGAAACACACGAGACTAGGGGTGGGCACAGAACGGATAGTACCATATATTTTGGTATTTGCGATTTGCTTTGTAGTTTACGGATATCTAGTTTTTCGATTTGCTTTGCTTTGGAAAAAAACGAATATCCGGTTTTCCGGATATCCACATAATTCTCAGATATTTGAGAATATTTACAGATATTTACGAATATCTCATCCACTTTTTTCAATATGAATAAATGTAAAAAAATTATAAATGTTTGTTTTCAAAAAATATATTTTACATTATATAAAACAAAAAAGGTAAAATTTAGTGAAACTATATGTTTCATGAATTTTACAAAACATAAAGTTTTATAAAATTGTAGTTTTATAAATATTTTATATTTCTTTATTAATTTAATAATTTTATAAATAATTGTATACATGAAATATTTAAAATTATATGTTAAAATAATAATTCCATAAAATTATATATTTACAACTCTCTATTTAATTGTAGATATACTTCTATTCATATAGAAAATAGACCCTGAAAAAGGTGGGGTCCCTTGTAGGCTGGTCGAGAAGGAAATCAAAGTTTTAGCTTGTAATCAAGGTCAACATATAGACAATACACATACCATTGAGGAGCTTCCATCGTAAGGGCGTGGGGGGACATCTTTAGTATTAGCCACTCTGGGTGAATGTACACGTAGAAAAGGGTGTTCTAAAAGCTGACAGCTGTAGGGCGTACTGTTGGATTCCGTTGCAGACACAGTCTTATAAAATTCTTTGCATCATTCGAAAGGTGATCAGGTATTTCTGGCATTTCTTTGCTGTTCCCGATTTTGAAAATTGCAGCAACCTGGCAAAGACAGACAACTTGGACTTTAGAATAATTAGAAAGATGAGTGAACAAAAAGATTATGTTATCATATATCCCTTCAAACTGGCTCCAAGGTGGCTTTGCTGTTGCTATTTCAAGAATAGTACAGCCCACTCTCCACACATCGACTGCAAGTGTAGCCATTTTTGTGCATCACAACCTGTAAGAAAGCAGAAAACCAGAACTTGTGGCTTGGTGGTGATTAACTTGAGGGCAAAAGCTCAATAAGGTGAAGTCACCAGGGTTCGAGTCCCGGTCGCTGGAGAATTAACATTTCGGTATTGCCAGAGACAAGGGACCGGCACGTGGCAACATGTAACTAGTCTGGATTACTTCTGTGGGACCAGGATATCCCTGTATAATTCGAAAAAACAAAGCAGAAACATGAAGTGATTTTCTATCAGCTGCAAGAATATCATGTCTCGTGCACCACTTGCAGGAACTTATCCAGGAAAGTGAAAAAAGAAAGGGAAAACTACCTCGGGTGACATCCAATAAGGACTCCCCGTGAAAGAAAGCATAGTAGAATAGGCTGTTACCTGTTGGCTGTTGCAGAAAGAAGAAGCAAGCATAATTTTCAATAAATATAAAAATAATTGATATCTTCGGATGACTAAAAGAAAACTTTAGCTGTTGTGCTAGTAGTCTCCCTTTGTTAGGAATTTGTTTATGAGAAAACTTTTGGTTTTCGAAGGCAATTTCTCAAGAGTCATCTTGTTGTACTGTCAGATTTGTATCTTAAAAATGTATTTCACCCATGTACTTTTAAGGTTGAATGAAATTTCAGTGTTAAACAGTGGTGAATGGATTTGGAAAAGCCTATCAGATTGAGGAAACCCTAGCTTACTAAGATAAAAGCTCACAAGGGGATGACACAAAGCGCTTATAAAAACGAATCCTCTAAATTGCATCTTTGTAATCTACTTAAGTGGAAGTAAGCAAATGTTAAGATGCTTTAGTAAAATTGTATAGGGGTTCGATCATACCAGCACTAATGCACCTGATCCCATCAGAACTCCGCAGTTAAGCGTGCTTGGGCAAGAGTAGTACTAGGATGGGTGACCTCCCGGGAAGTCCTCGTGTTGCTCCCCTATTTATTCAGGGAAAGGGGCTTTTCTCTCTTTTCTCTCTCTCTCTCGCCTTTGCTCTCAGACCAACAAGCATCTCCGTTTTGCCTCTGGTGCGGCTGTGCCTTTCGCCGTCGCCAGAGGGCTGTTTCTCCCCTTATCTCTTGTTTTCCTTTTTGCTCTTCTCTCCTCCTCTGGCTGCCTCCGATATGCGTGTGTCCCTGGGGTTTCGAGCTTCGTCAGCGGAGGAACCTAGGCTGAAGCTGGCGGACGTCTTGAGTTTCCGGTGACACTACGAGGTAGGTGTAGCGGTGGATGGTGATTAGGGTCGGCTCTTAGGGGGTTGGGATTTGTTGCTGGTCGATTTTCATTCTTAGATCTATGGTTAGTCTGTAGCGCGTGGTCATGTAAGGGGCTTCTCCACTCTGGGATCTGTTCTTACACATGTATCCCGGCTCTTCTGTCCCGGTGGAGATGATCAGAGGCGCTTGTTTTCTCCCTTCGCGTGGTGTCTCGTTGTAGAGAGGTTTCTTGTTGTCCTTTGCTTAGTAGGTTCGGTGGGGTTCTTCTCCATCGGCGAGTCTGTGAGCCTGTTCGGATGCGACGTGTGTCGTCTCCGGTAGTCTTCAATTTGGCGCGTGTGCCTCGGCGTCTGAGTATCTGATGCGAAGTCGTCTATGGCTTGGGTTTGGAACCTCAGTGTCTATTACCTGCTTGTCTCCCTCTGGTCATGGCGTTTCCCCTTAACACTCGTGCTGGTTTCCATTGCGTGAAGCTTATCGAGTATCCTTTGGTGCTGTTTTACGGCTGTTCTTCATTGTTCTGATCCGTTTTCCGTTCGAGTCGTTCAGTTCTCTGGTTCTCAGAGACTGGGTGTGTCGAGGCTTTCTTATCCGGTTGTCATTTGGGTTAGTCGCGTCTCGTATTTGAACCCATCATCCCAGCACTTGAAGCCTAGCGCCTAGGTGTTTTCTGTGTTTCTTGTGGGTGTGTTCATCCGGCTCGTGTGTGCTGGCTCGGAGTATTAAGGGTGGAGCTACGGTTACTTCTAACCCCGTGTTTGTGCAGGTTTTTGTCGTATGGCTCCTTGGGGCTTTGCGTCCAATAATTGCTCAGTCTTGTTGATGCAGGCGTACTTGGCCTCTAGCGTTCATGTCTGGTCGCGTGAGCGGATTCTAATGTTGTCTACCTCGAGCTGTTCTTGGTCGAGCCAATCCTTAAGAGTGGATCATCGGGGAGGCCAAAATTACAGGATTCCGACTCTCGTTATAACTGTGGTTCTTCTTTTGTGGCAAGCGGTGGTGCAGATTAGTTGAGGCTTCCGGGTAGCGGGTTCTGCTTGTTGAGTCTGTCCCTGTGTTAGCTTAGATCGACTTGGTGTTTAGTATTTTATTTTTCTTTGAATTCTGCTTTTTGTTGCCTTTGTACTTCTGTCAAAAATTGAAAAATTGGTAATAATATTTTTAAATTTTTACCAAAAAAAAAAAAAAAGTTATATAGACAATGGTTGTACTCTTGGGTGAAGATTTACTTGAACAAAGTTGAGAAATGTCTGACACAATTAAATCTTTAGTCTCCTGCAAAACCCGTTGGTTTATGCATCATTTTAGATGAGAACATTGGAGTTTTTGATGCTCCATACTTCAAACTCAGATGTCGCATTACCCCATTAGCCTGCATGCCCAAACCCACACGTAGCCAACAAAAGTCTGGTATCTTTCTGCAATATTGCTCCCATCATCCCACGGGTAATCACAGCTCCTCAAGAAAATAACTGAAACGCCATAACCTTTTAGAGATGGGGCGTTGTAGATAAAGTAGGGGTGGATAATGGGCAGCCCTGAGTTCGTGTGTGCCTTATATAACTCGGTTAAAACTTAAAACCAAATATGCAAAGTTAGAAAAAGAAGAATAAAAAGAGTATAACTTTGGAAGGTAGTTGGGCGGTCATTGTTGTGTTGACTAAAAATCAGGGAGTGAGTAGGTGTGTAGTTTCCTTGTGTTATATAATGTAGATTTTAGCGTACTTAGAAATAGATGATAGAGTAGATAATATATGACTATATGAGATTAGTTGTCTCATATATATTATCAAAATTCCCATATTTTTTTACCAGTAGTCTAATTTCAATGAATTTACGAAATTTCTGGTTGGAAATTTTAAACTTTTGTAATCCCAAATGACAAATAAATCCTTTTTTTTTTTGCACTGACAATCATGAATATAGTTTTTTGTTATGATATTGTATTTCACAACAGTTTAAAAATATACAATTTAGTGAATTATTTTCAAATGACCATAAAAAAACTAGTATTTGATGAGTATAGAATCCGTATAGTTATGCTCTGTTGTATAATTTTCTAAAATATCGATGAAAATGTCTATCTACTATATTTTATTTTATTTTATCGTAAGATGAATATTTCCTCTATTTCTATAAAAAAAATGTTTTAAAATAAAATTTTGTTTCAAATAAACGCACGCTTGAAGTTTTTAAAGCAATTTTTGTTAGTTAATACTCTTTCCGTTTTCTAATAGATGGCATTTAAAAAAAACTGTTCCAAATTAGATAAAGTTTTCCATTTTTAATGAAAACATATTAATTTTATGTTATATGACTATTTGTATTATGTAGTCTATTTTGTTATTTGTTGAATTGTGTTTAAGTGAATAATTAATGATGTTTTTGTTTAAAAAAATATAAAAATGTTAAATGTTTTCTTAATCTATATATAACAATCCTAAACAAGATCTAATAAAAAACGAATGGAGAATGTTGAATAATAAATTCAACAAAATTAATTGTACTTTTTAAAATAATATTGGTTAAGAATTATGAAAAATTGGAAAATAAAAAAAAATAATACATTTATTATTTTGTTGGGATAGTTAATTTTTATTTTTTTCTATTTTTATTAGATTTGGATTTAACTGTAACAAATATTATTTTCATCAACAAATCTCTTTATTCATCCATTTGATCAATTTAGACAATAAATTTCAATATTAACAAAGTTAAATATACATAAGAGATACGTGTAATTATATTCAAAATATTTGATTTGGTATATCAAATATTTACTACGGATATATAATCAGTGATATTTTACTTTAAAAGTTTTACAATTACCTTAAACAAATTATTATGAAATACATGTATTTTTAAAGCGACTAATAACTAACTATATAAATAGCTTAGTCAGATAGTTAAATAATACATCACATTCATTTTTCAACGTATCAAATGAACAACAAAAATACAAAACACATGAAGAGTTTTTTTGGAATTGTGGTGTTCCAATTCTTGTTTTTCACATTATCTTTAGCAATTCGTGATAATTTTTTCTTTACTTCTGACTTTGATGTGTCTAGAAATGTTTTTTATGATGAAATAAAAAAATTGGTTCCAAGCGACCCAAATGAAATGTTTCTTTCTTCTCCACCGGTTTCAATAGAGAATATTGGAATGAAGAGATTGGTTCCAAGCGGCCCAAACAATGAAACGTCTCCACCTTCTCCACCACATCCCATAGAAGATAATGGAGTAAAGAGATTGGTTCCAAGCGGTCCAAATAATGAAACTGTCTCCACCTTCTCCACCACATTCCATAGCTGATTTTGGAGTGAATAGATTGGTTCCAAGCGGCCCAAACAATGAAACGTCTCCACCTTCTCCACCACATTCCATAGCTGATTTTGGAGTGAATAGATTGGTTCCAAGCGGCCCAAACAATGAAACGTCTCCACCTTCTCCACCACATTTCATAGATGATACTAGAGTAAAGAGATTGGTTCCAAGCGGTCCAAACAATGAAACGTCTCCACCTTCTCCACCACATTTCATAGCTGATTTTGGAGTGAAGAGATTGGTTCCAAGCGGCCCAAACAATGAAACGTCTCCACCTACTCTACCACATTCCATAGGGGATTTTGGAGTGAAGAGATTGGTTCCCAGCGGCCCAAACAATGAAACGTCTCCACCTTCTCCACCACATTCCATAGCGGACTTTGGACTGAAGAGATTGGTTCCTAGCGGTCCAAACAATGAAACATCTCCACCTTCTCCACATTCTATTGCAAATTTTGGAGTGAAGAGATTGGTTCCAAGCGGTCCAAACAATGAAACT
>NC_027750.1:32197887-32216680 GCF_000695525.1 Brassica oleracea var. oleracea
GGCCCAAACAATGAAACGTCTCCACCTTCTCCCCCACATTCCATAGCGAATTTTGGAGTGAAGATATTGGTTCCAAGCAGACCAAACAATGAAACATCTCCACCTTCTCCACCACATTCGATACACTAAAAAAACAGTTAACCGAAATAACTAAAATAAGTAATGTTATATTTATCTAAAAATGACACTTACAAAATGTTACCATATATTGTAATTTATAAGTTTTAATTATAAGAATGATTTAGTTATCTATATAGCAAGGATTTTCTATAACTGTTTTTTTTTTGTTTAAACCAATATATAAATCCTAAGTGTGATTTAATTTAATAGTCTAAAAACAATTTAGACAATAGAAATTTAGATAATTAGGTAATATGTTGTGTATGGTTTGGTTTATTTATAATATTACGTGAAATCGAAGTTTGACTTGGTTAAGTATGATGGTCAAAACCAATTTAATTAGGAAATTAGGTAACATGATTGTGTTATAGTATTATTTGATTTAGTTTGCTATATACTATTATGTGAAATCAAGATCTGGTTTGATCTATTTTATTATTTCTCCATGCATAATAATGTATAGTAGATTATCTGTTATATTCAGTGTTCCATAATTTTAGTAGTACTAAAATATGATCAATGAGTATCTTAGATTGATAAGTAATAGTATTTTGTGTAAATAAAATGTAGCAAAAATATTAGTTTCAAACAATTTTCTTGGTTTAATAAAATAGATATTTCTGTCGATAAATCTATTTTTATTTATGCATTTCATCAATTAGATAATATACTTCTTTGTTTCAAAATAGAAAAGATAATATACTTCTATAAACAGAGGTTTGTTAAAAAAAGATAAAATACTTCTATATAAACAAAGTTGCATATACATATCTTTATTTTCAAAAGATTTTATTATGTATATCATATATTTTTCTTTATAAGTGATATTTTACTTTAAAAGTTTTAGAATTTCCTATAAACAGGTAATTATAAAGCACCTACATTTATGTAGAGAGACTAATAACAATAAATAGTTCTATTCGGGTAGTTTAATTACATCACATTCATTTCTAATATATATATCAATCACAACAAAAATACCAAATACCAAAAATACGAAGAGTTTCTTTGGAGTTGTGGTGTTTCACTTCTTATTTCTTACGATATCGTTAACAATTCGCGGTAATTTTCTTTTAATTCTGATTTTAATGTGTCTAGAAAGGTTTTCAATGATAAAGTAAGAAGATCGGTTCCAAACAGTCTAAACAGTGAACATCTAAATGTCCTCTGTCACATTCTATTGCAGAAATCGGAGTGAAGAGATTGGTTCAAACAGGGGCGGACGTAGCCTTACCGTTACGGGGGCATGTGCCTCCTAAACTTTTTTTTCCTAAACAACTTAAGCTAATTTGATTCAATTGTTATTAGTTTAGTGAATAAACAAAAAAGGTTCCCCCGGTTCCTAATGGTTTTGTTTTATTTTAAGCATTGTTCCCCCAACTATAAATGATTCTAGATCCATCATCGGGTTCAAAGTGGTCCAAACAAAGAAACGTCTCCACTTTCTCCACCAGATTCCAGATTCAATAGTGAATCTTGAAATTAAGAGATTGGTATTCCAGATTCAATAGTGAATCTTGAAATTAAGAGATTGGTTCCAAACGGCTCAAATAATGAAACGTCTCCATTTTCTCCACCAGATTCAATAGTGAATCTTGGAATTAAGAGATTGGTTCCAAGCGGCCCAAACAATGAAACGTCTCCACTTTCTCCACCAGATTCAATAGTGAATCTTGGAATTAAGAGATCGGTTCCAAGCGGCCCAAACAATGAAACGTCTTCACATTTCATAGTGAATTTTGGAGCTAAGAGATTTGTTTCAAGCGGCCCAAACAATGGAACGTCTTCACCTTCTCCACCACGTTCCAAAAGCTTTTTAAAAATCAACTAAAGAATCTTGTTTTAAATGGTTAAATTAAACTATCAACTATGTTCATTTCTGAGAAGAAAATAATGTTATTTCTAGTTTGCTCTACGTTACAAGTTGAACTATGCTAATAGATAGTGACAACCTCGTTGATTAAAAATAAAAAGAAAAATCTCGAAAGAGAATAAAGAATTGTGAAGAGACATTATTCTCCCAGTATGCTGGTTGAGTCCTAGGTTGAGTCATTCAAGCAAGCATTTGTGCTTTTACCACTCGATTGCACCAACTTAGAGGAATATGCTTCCGAGTTCCGACAACACCTGCAACGACAGTTCACATGGATCTTCCCAGACCAGCTACTTCATCACTGAACAGCTCTATGTTAATGTTCATACCCATTTGCAATAGATTATTCTGTTTTTCATATAGCATTGTGTTTATTCAACAGATTTTAATATACTCAGCCAACAGCCAAAAGCCAATTAGGTTAAGCAAACCAGTTTTAATAAACCGGGTTTATCTTTCCCACCAAAACCGAACCGGTTTTAGCTTCTTTTATTTTTCGGTGACAGGTTTTAAAGTTGTAGGGCTTTTAAAATCGGCGAGACGAACTTTAAACCGGCGAAACCTAGCGACGACGAGGTGATAGTTTCAAGGAAGATCGATGAAGATGAAATCTGTATTCGACGCTTCAGAAATCAAATCAAATCGGATTTCGAGTCAGCGTCGCCGAGTAACAGTAGTACAATACCAAACTCGACCCAAAAAAAATGTATCGAATTCGAATAAATATTTTAGATATCTACAAATACCTGAATCACAATTATATATTTAAATATATAATTATTTTTAGATTTAATATAAAAATATCTAAAATACTAAAAATAACTTTTAATTATTCAAAATATTTAAAGATAGATAAAAGTAAATATTCAAAATACTCAAAATAACGGAAATACCTTAAATATCTACAGATTTCCCATCAAATATCTAACTAAACAAAGTTTCATATTAATTTTAGATATTAACATACATTATTCACATTTATATGTTGTATATTATTTTTATTTTTGGATTTTAAAGTGTATTGAGGTTTTTGATTTTTTTTACATAATTTAAATAGATATCCAAATTGAAACGATCCGAAAAGATCTGAATTGAACCTAAACTGAATTTTATAAATATCCGAATGAAGCTTACATCCTTAACTCCGCAAACTCAAAATTAAAATAGACCCGAAACAAATCTGAATGGATAATTAAATGTTGTTCATCCTTAATTTTGAAAACTTGTGTTTCTATTGATAAAAAAATATTTCTCGAATCTTTATAACTCTATTATATAAAAATTGAAGGTATCAATCATTAAGAATAATTTAGTTTAAAATCACTAATCAAATTCTTATTTTTCAAAAAGTATAATCACTTTTTAATACATAAATTTTTTTTTAAATATAATCGCGTGTTTAGGGAAATTTTCATGTTTACCACTTTGTTGGTGCCATTATTCATAACGATTTTGATATGAAACAATTTTCAAAATATTCAAAACCAAAAACAAAAGAACATTGTCAATCACTCAATTTACAAAACGAGTACATAAGCTATGGGGAGCCTAAGCAATAAAAAACAAAGCAAAAGAGACCGAATCATTCGAATTTCCAAATTTTACAGCATATTTTGAACATGCAAATAAGAGAGCGATAGTCTGAAGAAGTGCATAAGGAAAAAAAGCAATAAACTTGCAATCTATTTCCTTTTTTTTCTGGAACGCAACTTTTATAAAATTTAAAAAGAGTTATGCAGTAGGAACTGCTACAAGGTTCAATGCATGTTTCGCTAATCGATCAGCATCAACATTCCTCAACCGAGGTATCCAAATAAAGGAAACAGAATCAAAGGTAGTACAAGCTAAGCGGATGTCCGCAATAATTCCATAGAGCTCTGGAGGCTCCATCTTTGAGTTGAGAGCTTTTATCAGTTGAGTAGAGTCCGATTCGCATCGGAAACGCCAGATCCCCAGCTCTTTACACTTTCTTATAGCATCTCTCATTGCGAGTCCTTCGGCCATCAGTGGAGAGGTGACGAAGGAGCTAGTGTTTTGGAAGCTCTGGGTGCACTCTGCTTGCTTAATTATCCACCCTATTCCCGCCATTCTGGAGTTGTCGATCCAAGCCGCGTCTGTCTGCACTACTACCCCGTAACATGGGGGAGGTTCCGTCTGTCTTCTAGGCTGATGTTGCTTTACTTCTCTAGTCTGGGCGTTTTGCCATTCCTTAGCTGCAACGATTGCCTTTGTTAGGACCTGTTCTGTCGTGAAACCTTTGTCATTGAAGATCAGACTGTTTCTTGCAGTCCATAATGCCCAGACAATCCATGGGGCCAAAGAGACAGTTATGATACCCACTGGAGGCAAACATGGGATCACTATGATTTGCATCCAATCATTCTCTAAATCTAATGATCCTCTCCTATCAATTTGTTGTGCAAAGGGTGCAGCCTTCCACATTTTCATCGCAAAGTCACATTGAAAGATGAGATGATTAATAGATTCAAGGTTTCCACAGCGCTTACAGTGCGGATCAAAGCGTAGCTGTCTGATTTTCATTTGTTCTCCCACTGGTAGATCCCCTTTGAGTGCCTTCCAGATCAGTAGTTGAATCTTTGGAGCAGTTTGCAAGTTCCATACTCCTTTATTCCAGTGTGTCACTTGATCTCGCCGGTCTCTGGCGTTCTTCTCATTTTGAATCTCCACTGCTGAAATATACCCAGACTTAGTTGTGTAGATTCCATCCTTTGTGTGAATCCAGAATAGTTTATCCGGAGCCCCTTGTTTGCTCGGCTTGATACTTAAGATCGCGTCCACCAGTTCCGGTAGTTCCCGTTCGATTGTATTCAAGTCCCAGTCTTGCGTGTTTGCTTGAAACAGGTCTGCCACCACTATATCGTGGGAAGCTTCAGTAGGCGGTCCCATAGGTTGGAGCTGACGTGATGGACTAAGCCATGGGTCTTGCCAGACCTTTATGGTCTTGCCATCTCCTACTGCCCATCCCATGTTTCGCATCAGAAGATCACGTCCTATCAAAACGCCCCTCCAACCATGAGATATAGCTGATACCGCTGGTACTTTGGTGAACTCTTCATGTTGGCAATATTTTCCGAACAGGGTCCTTGCAAGTAGACCCGTTGGATTATTGAGCAGCCTCCATCTCAGTTTAGTGGGAAAAGCATCATTGAAGCATTCGAACTCTCGAAACCCAAGTCCCCCGTTGGTTTTTGTTTGTGCCATTTCATCCCAAGATACCCAAGCCATCTTCTTAGCGCCAGAGTTAGAGTCCCACCAGAATCTTGTTACCGCTGATTGAATCTGGTTGCAAAGGGAGATCGGAAGTTTAAAACAGGTCATTGAGTGAGAGGGCATGGTGGATAAGACACTCTTAACCATGACCATCTTTCCTGCTGAGGATAGAAACCTGTTTCTCCAGCTTTTAGCTTTTTGCTTGATCTTATCCACTATCGAAGCGAATAGATCTTTCTTCTTTCGTCCAAAGGGCTCGGGAAGCCCGAGGTATTTCCCGATCCCTCCCTCATTCGGTATTTGAACGATGTCTTTGACTTTTGATTTTAGCTGTGGCGGGGCTCTTCTCGAGAAGGAGACCGAGGATTTTGCAGTGTTGATGTACTGTCCCGATCCCGCTTCATATCGCAATAGAATGTCCTTCAGCGCTTTGCTACTTTGCTCAGATGCATTTGTGAAGAACATGGTGACGTCCGCAAATAACAAGTGATTGATTCTAGGGCAACCTCTAGCCACTTTCACCCCTTTGAGTGTTCTTTCCGCTTGTGCTTTGTTACATAATCTCAAGAGAACCTCACTGCACAAAATGAATATGTACGGTGAGAGTGGGTCTCCTTGACGGATTCCCCTACTCGGTTTAACCCTTCCTCTAGGCGATCCGTTGATGAGAAAAGAATATGTAATAGTGGTAATACATTGCATGATTAATGTAATCCACTTTGGATGGAACCCCATCCTACTCAGCACTAAGGATATGAACTCCCACTCGAGTCGGTCGTAAGCTTTACTCATGTCAGTTTTCACTGCCATGGCACACCTCACTTCCGCCTCAGAGTTTTTCAAGAAATGGAGGACTTCATGGGTGATCAACACATTATCCGAAATGGCCCGGCCGGGGATAAAGGCGGACTGATTTTCTGATATGATCGAGGACAGTAGCGGCTGTAACCTTTTCGTCAAGATTTTGGATATGATTTTGTAATAGATGTTGCAAAGTGCAATCGGTCTATACTCCATAACCGTTTGCGGTCGATGGGTCTTGGGGATAAGGCGAATATGGGTTTCGTTGATCTTCTCCGGTAGGTCTCCCAAGTTGAAAAGCTATTGAATCTCCTCTGTTATTGCACCGCCAATGTGGCTCCAGTTAGCGTGCAAAAAGCTCGCCGAGAAGCCATCCATGCCCGGCGCTTTGTCAGCGTGTATTGAAAAGGCTGCTTTTTGGACCTCCAAAGGGGTCGGTATGCGGATTAGTCGATCATTGTCTTCCTCGGTGATCACTGGGTCGAGTGCGTAGTTGACTGTATCTGCACTGTTTGTCTCGGCCGACGCAAACAGATTGCCAAAGTAAGTCATGATGACTTGCGCTATCTGCTCTCCCTTATGCACCTCTTTACCATGTTCATCCTCGATCACTGAGAACATGTTTGCTCGTCGTCTTCCTTTGGTAATAGAGTGAAAAAACCCTGAGTTTCGATCACCAAGTCTGAGCCATAAGAGTCGGCTCCTTTGCTTCCAGTAAGCTTCTTCCGCTGTGTACGCCGCTTTGAGATCAGTGGTGATCAGCGTTATCAGAGCTGTGTCATTTGCAGTGTCAGTCATGGCTTTTTCTAGCTCTTCTATCTTCTCCTCAATAGCCAACCGGCTGTTACGTTGGTGATTCTTATTCCAGGCTGCAATAGCATTGCGACTAGCCGTTATTTTCTCTCTTACAGAGCAAGAGCTCCCATTCTCCCATATCTCTCGTACCAACTCTTGTATCTCAGGGTTGTCGGCGGTCAAAGCGAAAGAGTCCTCGTCGTTTTTTCTTATTCGGTTCTAGCATGGAGAGTAGGCGTTTGTGATCCGATCCTTATGGCATCTGGCCATTGGGAAAAGTTTGGCCCAAGCTGTATTAGCCACGGCTCTATCCAACCGGCATCTGACCAAGTAATCGCCTCTCTTTCCTCGCCAAGACAGGGAATCGCCGGCATGTTGAAGATCATAAAGATCTCCTTCTGAGAAGAACGTACGTAAATCAGTGAAAGAGCTTTCCGGCCGTGGTGGTCCTCCTTCTTTTTCATCATTACTAATCAGATCTTTTTAATCACCGGTGACAAACCATGGTGCATCTCGACCTTCATTCATAGAGATAAGCTGTTCCAACATTAGTTTTCTGGTTGGTTTGTTTGTGTCACCATAGATGAAAGTCGCAAAGAAAGGTCTGCCTTCAAAAACAATACTTGTATCCAATACATTGTTTGTAACATTTAGAACATCGAGGCTAACATGTTGTTTCCATAATAAAGTAAGACCCCCTGCACCCGGACTGCTCGGGGGAATGATGTAGTGAAACTCGTAATCCAAGGCTTTTATCTTTTAGAGTACTGTCTCAGTGGGGTTTTTTGTTCCGGAGAGAAAGATGATTTCCGGGCCAACTGTGCGCTTGATCTCTCCTAGTCTTTAAACTGTCTCAGGAACCCCTAACCCTTGACAGTTCCATGCCAAAATATTTAAGGACCGAGAGTTGATCGATTGTGAAAATCCATCTTCCTCTTCGATCTTTGTGGTATCATTCTGGCTATGGGCTGGTTGTCCGAGCTTTGGTTTTAGCTGTTTGGGAGCAGTGATGATCCTGGGCTTCCATTCTTTGTCTTTGTTCTCGCACCCGCCTTTGCACTTTGGTTTGCAGTGGTAGTTCCCGTCTTGTGTCTTCCCGTCGTTGGCTTGGGTTGGGAGACTTTTCTTTTGCGGAGATTTGACCCAGTTAGTTTCAGAGGGATTTCCTGCACGTTGGCTCTTCCAGCTGGCCTTCCCGGTTTGCGCTTTGCCTTTGGTTCAGCTTGGCCAGTATTTATGCGTTCTAAGCTCTGTTGGGGTCCTAGCCTGTGCACCGCAGGGACTCTCTCTTGACTTATCACTGGTTCCAGTTGGTTAGGTTCTATTCTTCCTGCTTTACTCTTTTGCTGTGAGCTATTAGCTTCCCGTCCATCCTCTGGTACGTTTTGTGGTCCTAGTCTCAATGTTGCAGGAATCCTCTCTGGGCTTGAAATCACTTTTCAAATTTGGGAAGGGTCCGGAGGGGTTGTTTTGGAGGCTTGGACCATGCGCAAGGCCGTTTCCTCTATTTTTCTGAGTTCCTCTGCTCTGCGGCAACATTCTTTTCTCGCTGCGCTTTCTGAAGGATCAACACACGAAGCATACTGCTTCATAACATCTCGCACTTCCCCCATAGCTTCCACTATGGCTTCTCTTGGGATTACTGGTGTCTCCCTCCGAAGAGGAACCCCTCTATCGGAGGAATTGATCTCAGACTTTGAGTGAGATAAATTAGCATTTGTTATCTCTCTTGGTGCTCGGAGAGTTCCGGGGGATTTGTCGACTTAAGTTGGAGCCCTCTCATGTTGTTCTGAGTGCTTTCTGTTTACTGGTCTGTAGACCAGTTCCCGTGCACCAGATGCATGTGAAAGGGAAGGTTGTTGTTGTCTCTGTATATAAGATGAGTAGTGGTGGCTTCCTCTATCTTCCGTTGAGTTTCGGTCTTGTCGCTTATACGGATGATAGTGTCCCTGATTATGGGTTCTTCTCTGAACAGGGTAGTCTCTGGTACGCTGATAGTGATCAGCATTCCTGGCACCGTATCTCTCATCTCTTCCTTCAATTGGTTTAAATGCTCCCTCATGATAGCTAGAGCTCCTTGAAATGGCCTCTATGTGCCTCATCGGTTCTTTTGTATGATCATTGTGTTGCTCTTCTTCTTCCTTTATTCTCAATTCCTCTTTTTCCGAGCTTTTGCTTCTAAACAATCTCGGAGCTCATGATCCAAGCGTTGGCACATTGAGCAGTGTTTTTCGAGTCTCTCATACACAAAATGCGCAGTGACTTCATCGCCCCCTTTATATTCAATGACTGATTGCTTGATCAGGGGGAGTCTTCCATTGATATGCACTCTCATTCGCAGGGTTAGTGAAGTGATATCGGCTTCCTTAAACACACCAATATCTTCTCCGAGTTGTCGCACTGTGTCTTCTGCCCAGAGATGCACATGGATTCCTTGGATCTTGATCCAAAAAGGAATGAGAGATGGGAACTGAGGTGAAGTCGTTGGTTCCCATCGTTGTTGGATAACCATCCATCTCAGATAGTGGTATGGTCTTTTGTCAAAAACAGCCAGTAAGTCTGTTTCAAGCTCGAACTGGAATTGGAACATCCCCTGTCCTAGGTCAGCTCCTACTGGTTTCCTCTCTGTTTTCCAATGGTCCAGGAAGAAAGCTATGAGCGCCCAGACCTTTTGGACCGACGGGTTAGTGACTTTTCCGATGATAGTGAGAGAGTGTTTGTGAGTAAGGTAGTGATTTTCGGTTTCTTGGATCTGGATTCTTCCTTTTCTTGGGGCCTGGTAATTGTCTGATGTAATCCCCTTCCCTTTTTTAAGCGTTGAAAGTCTTCTTGCTTCCATCTTGTTGCTAGTGTTAAGATTCCCAAATCTGAGACTAGGGTTTCCTTTCTTCAGGATTCGGTTTTAACCACTGAGAGGAGAACTTGAAACTTTTTCAGGTTGCTTAGCCTAGACGTAAAGCTTTACGGAACTCGGAATGGCCCCCAGGGAAACTTGAGTTGTAATAAAGATCTACCAACTCAAAAGCTTGTACAAACTGGTTTCTCTTAAATGCTTCGAGGTATCTTTAATGCTCTTTTCTTGAGTATAAATGCCAATCGGGTAGTCTAAGTTAACCAAACGGAACCCCGTTATGTGGATCTATATCGGTTGAGTTTCAGAGAAGAAACGAGTCTCTTCATCTTTTGAGCGGAATCCCGCTAGACTTTGTTAGGAGCTTTATCACCATTAGGGAAAACTTTCGATGAAATCTTTGGTCTACCACCAACGGTATTGGGAGCTTTGTCTGGAACTCAAGCTGTGTTGTTCTCCGGCGTGTTGGCGGTGGCGGCGGTCCCTCCGACCATGATCGGGAGAAGAACCCGGCGTGGAAAACTACAAGGCGTTGATGAATCCGACGGTTTCTTCCCAGAGAGGACGCTTTTCAAAAAAAAACAGTATAATGACTGGTGGACAATAGCATGTTTCAGTGCAGGTCTTCGCTAACCGTGTGTGGGAGAGAAAACTTTTTATTCTTATTGTTGGTCTGGTCACTAAAAAGCAATCAATTTCCTATCTTCAAGAATCAAGACTGGTCCAAAATATTTTGTTAAACCGGGAATCGGTTCAAAAATTGGAACCTAGTTTGCTGTCTAATGCTGAGTTGATCGTATTATGGATTCTCTACTATTATAATTTGATGATTGATCTCGCTTGATCAATTTCATTCTTTATGGTGAACTAGGAAGATTTATTGTTGGAGATGAATTTTATTCTTTTCTTAAAGTCCATCAAACAATATGTTTTGGCTTCTTTATTTTGACGAGTTCAAAACCCAACAAAAAATTGGCATAAGAGAAAAAAAAAATGACGCTCTCGTATAATACGATAGAACGGTCAACGGTCAACGGTCGTCTAAAGAAATTCACTCACAGTCATAATACACAGACGGCAATAGAGAGATTATGAATTTCTTAGCAATTGTCTTCGTAACCGCTTTGTAATCTAAAAGCGTTTTCTGACGACTTAAGAATCTCTTTTCCGACTTCAAGACTTCAGTCTATAGATTACACTACCATCTTACAGATTTCTTCAGTCTATATATTACACTACCATCTTACAGATTCTTACTTCAGTAATCCGACTTCAAATTTTTTCTTGATTTGTCTATCATGTATTCTCTTTATTTTCTGGCAACTTTTATTAAGCCGACTACCTTGTAAATTCAGCGAAGTTCGAGAGTGACACATGCCTTGTACTATACCGTTGACATTTGACGTTACTCTGTCCATTCAAAACTAAATAGTAAATAGCTTCTCTATTTTGACTCTTCGACGCAGTCCATTTCTGGTCCACGAGTCATGTAGCTGGTGGAGTAAGTGCAGACAAACACGAGACCAAGTCTTTTTTTTTTTTGAATTTGAAACACACGAGACCAAGTCATAAAACCCAAAAAAAATAAATAAATAATCAAACTCATCAACTAGTTGACAAAAAAAAAAAATCAAACTCATCAACTTTTTCTAAAAGAAATATTCACACTGCAACACGGGGGTTGTTTTTGAGAACACAAGACTGAATAATCATCTTTGTATAACAACACAACTTACTATCTTTAATCCTCACTTCTATAATCTTTGTATTCATTTTCATGTTGCTTTTTACATCTTTTTTTTTTGCCCCAGTTTACACTTAACCCTTCCTGTTCTTGTTCCAGTGTCAAGAGGAGAGACACCATGTATATACATGGTCCTGGGGCCAACTCTTTGGGATGCGGCTCTCTCAAAAACTCTCAATCTTCACTTTAATTTTTGCTACACCAGTCTTGATCTGAAGGGTGAACTGGGCGCCTGGGCTCTGTAGCTCGATGGTTCTATCAATGATGTGTCTTTCTTGAACCTAAAAGGACTTGCAGCAAACTCCGCTTGGTGGTTGTACCCACTTTCTTGCACGGGAAATGCATAAGACGGATGAGGAGGTGACAGGAAACAACTTTTGTATGCTGGTCCAAGTTGCCGTAAAGGACTTGAACATGGAGACACTGGCAAGGATGTGATGGCTCTTACGTTTTCTCTACTGCAAATAAAGACGGGTTTAGTTTTGACACAACCCCTTTTTTCTTATATAGATTCAGGCACAACCCCTTTTTTCTTTACCTCGGGCTCTTTATAGGATGAAAGACAGGATGTCTCCCTGAATAAGGTGGTTCCCTTGTAGGCTGCTCAAGAAGGATATCGAAGTTCAGCTTGTAATCAAGGTCAACATATAGACAATACACATACCATTGAGGAGCTTCCATCATAGGGGCGTGGGGGGGCATCTTTGTGCATGCTAGTATTAGCCACTCTGGGTGAGTGTACACGTAGAAAAGGGTGTTCTAAAAGCTGAGCAGCTGTAGGGCGTACTGTTGGATTCCGTTGCAGACACAGTCTTATAAAATTCTTTGCATCATTCGAAAGGTGATCAGGTATTTCGGGCATGTCTTTGCTGTTCCCGATTTTGAAAATTGCAGCAACCTGGCAAAGATAGACAACTTGGAATTTAGAATAATTAGAAAGATGAGTGAATAAAAAGATTATGTTATCATATATACCCCTTCAAACTGGCTCCAAGGTGGCTTTGCTGTTGCCATTTCGAGAATAGTACAACCCACACTCCACACATCGACTGCAAGAGTGTAGCCATTTTTGTGCATCACAACCTGTAAGAAAGCAGAAGCATGAGGTGATTTTCTATCAGCTGCAAGAACATTATGTCCCATGCACCACTTGCAGGAACCTATCCAGGAAAGTGAAAAAAGAAATGGAAAACTACCTCGGGTGCCATCCAATAAGGACTCCCCGTGAAAGAAAGCATAGTAGAATAGGCTGTTACCTGTTGCAGAAAGAAGAAGCAAGCATAACATAATTTTCAATAAATATAAAAATAACTGATATCTTCTGATGACTAAAAGAACATTTATTGATACTTACATGTTTGGCCATCCCAAAATCTGCCAACTTGATTTCACCATTCGGATCCACTAATATATTTGCTCCTTTGATGTCCCTGTTAGATCAAAATAATATTTTATTATATTTCCAAGAAGAGGCCAATGAAGTTCCATTTAAAGTTTTAAACTATAGTTTCGGATAGTACAGCCAAACTACCTATGCACTGTATTTCGTCCATGTAAATAGGCAAGCCCAGAGAGAATCTGGCGTGTGTAGTTTTGGATAACAGGTTCAGTGAAAGCACCATACTCCGTGAGAAGTTTATGGATTGAGCCACCTGACACAAACTCCAAGTAGACGGACAAGGTTTCTTCACTCTACATCCATAAAAAAATATCCAAAACACATGTCCAGCGAGGCTTTAGTATGGTTTCCATATAAAAATATTACGCTTATATGATCTCTTCTTTTCCTTAAGCTCACAGAGATTGACAAATACCAGTTCACTTCCGTAATATTGAACAATATTCGGATGACAAAGCTGACTCAGCACATTTATCTCCTGCAAAATCAAATTAGCCTTGGTTACAGGTGTGACCAATATTAAGAGTGTTGAGACATATACAGAAGATAAGGTGTAGTCTATAACAAACCTGATTTAGTTGCTTCAGACATTCCTTTGAGTTTTTGTCGTCAGAAATGACCTTGACCTCCTTAATAGCACAAATTCTTCCTTCCTCACTATAAGAACCGCATAAAAAAAGTTATATGAACGAACGTACCAAACAACTCAGAGAGGAGGATGCTACAAAGTTATAACTCTATATTGGTAAACGGAGCTTGTGCTTTCTATTGCCTTAACCTAGATGGCAGGTGAAGGTAACCTTCAATTTGATCAAATAATCTAGATGGCAGATGAAATTAACCTTCAATTTTGATCTAACCATCAAAAACAAACAAACTTACAACAGC
Source organism: Brassica oleracea var. oleracea (assembly GCF_000695525.1). Taxonomy (NCBI): domain Eukaryota; kingdom Viridiplantae; phylum Streptophyta; class Magnoliopsida; order Brassicales; family Brassicaceae; genus Brassica; species Brassica oleracea. The sequence continues at coordinate 32,211,590 of NC_027750.1, forward strand.
ATATTACTTAATAAACCCTTGGATACAGCCAAACTCATAATCACACAAAGCAACTATGGTTACTGGTTTAAGAGAGCAATTGAGCCAGATATCAATATTCATAGACTAGAGTGAAAGCTAGCATCAAACGCCCTCTATCTACCAGAACATATCTAACTCTTGTCATCTAAAAACTAAGCCAACTTATTTGATAATCACCTGTTAAAGCCTTGATAGACTTTCCCAAAGGTACCACTCCCAATAAACCTCCCTTTCTTCCACTTGGAAATCTCCTTCTCCGACCCTCCCACAACCCAAGACCCTTGCACACCCGAAGAAGGGCTCGTAGGAGAACAGGGAAGCACCACAGAGGGGCTCGTAGGAGATCCCGGCGGCAGAGGCAGAGGATGGTACTCAGAGGACCTCCCATCATCGTTCCTCCCCGTCGAAGAAGACTCTAAGGTCATCCCAGAGAATCTGTTATGCAGTGGAGAGGTCGGTCTAGTTCCCGCCTTCGGAGAAGCTGCTGCTGCGTTAGATTTCCTGCTTAGAACCACAATCCACATATCATCAATCACTCAATCAATAAAGGAGGGAGAGGGAGAGGGAATCGAACCTAGGAGCAGTGGGTTGACTCTGATCTTCACCCGATCCAGACGAGCTAACGCTTGAAACAGAACCCGATCCGGAAACCGATCCGTTCACCTGATCGTTAGAGAGCGACGGGAGAGGGAGAGGGTGACATTTCTTCTCGTCGGAGAAACCGGAGGCTCCGGCGAATTCGCGGCTGCAGCGCGGGGTGCATCGAGAAGGAGTGACCGGATCGGGGCTGGATTTGCTGTTATCGGCGGAGATTCTTCTGATAGACTTATCGGAAACGGAACGAGTTTGGGTCTGGAGGAGGTGGGAATCGTCTTTGTTCTTGCCGGACTTCCTCACCCACCAAGTAGGCATCACAATCGTTGTGGGGGGGGGGGACTGAGATTTTTTTTGACGGAATCGAAGGAGAGAGAGAATCGGGAGAAAGGAAGATAAAATACGGAAGATGGAGAGAAGAAGAAGATGATGAAGAAGAAGACGACAAGTGGGGGGAAGAGGAGAGAGAGAGTGGACAGCTAAGCACGAAAGAGTAGTTGGAGAGGGTTTCACGTGCTGACGTGGTCTATATCATTGCTTTCTGCCCAATGGGTTTTTCTCACTTGGGCCACGAAAGCCCATAACTATTGACTGATATGCATTACTCATTTTTAACATTCTATCGCTTGAGCAAAATAATGGTCTAAAAGTCCATACCAAAATAAAACAACCAAAAAACCAGTAATCTATGTGTCGGTTAATGAATCAGCTGTTCGATTTTGCGTCTGTGGAAAGTAGACGATCTTGAAGGCGTGAAATCTATCTTTTAGTGAAGTTAACTCTTTTAGTTATGTCGATAAAACTTGGTCATGATGCTAGTTATTGAATCGTTCAAAGTAGATCTTTATAGTCCGTTACAAAGAGATGACATATTGAAAATTAAAAAATATTTTTCATAATTCTGGTTCTGTGTGCAAATGTGACAAACGCCTCTTTCGGTTCTTTAAGCCCAATGACTACTTCTTTCTTGAATCGTCTCTCTAAACATATTCATATCCGCTGAACTGTCCACTTCAAGTCCATAATTTATCCACTAAACATATGTTATACAAGCATAAGGCTTGCACTGTCATTGGATGACGAAGTAATTGAGCATCCACTAGATTTTTTGTATTCGTTTCAAACCATGCTTTGCATTCACCATGAGCATGTTTTACTAGCTCTTTAATATTGTCTATGAATAAATTATTATTACCACCTTTTTAAATGTATCATATTATCCATTGATAAAGATCTCTATATATATTTGGATCTTTTGTATCATTTTTTCTCTAGAACAAGTAGTCCAAATTAGTATATACACTGGGAATGAAAAAGATAGATGGTCATGAAGGAGTTGATGATAAAACCCAGATCTATAACGACATGTCAAAAATGGAAAATAGATGGACATTCAAAAATAACATAAATAATAGATTCGTTGGTCTCTCCATATCAAAGAGAATGATCATCATATCACATATAATGATGATGTGCCAAGTTCCTTGTAACCGCTAAATGTCCTATAGAATATGTTATAAAATGAGATTACATATCTTATATGGAGCAGAGTTGTAAAATGCTAACAAATGATGGCAAGAGAGAGAGAAAGTTAGGTTTTCTCTCTAGAGTCTCTCCCCCAAATCTCTTGAAACCCTAGCGCCGCCAACATCTGGGTTCTAATCCGGTGGAGGAGATCGACGGCAAGCTTGTTGTACGGCTCTTCTTCGCGACCCCAGCTTCTTCTTCTTCCTCTCTTTTGCCTCTCTCTCCAATCCTTCTCCTCTCCATCTGCTCCGATATGCTTTTCTCCTCTGGACTTCTCCGGCTCGCCGGAGACTTAACAACGGCAAGGCGGGCGTCTGTCAAACCGCTGGAGGAGAAGCGAGGTGTAGCAAGCTGAAGCAATTAGTGGAGCCAGTAGGAGATCTCTCGCGACATAGGGTCTTTTCTTAGATCTAGGTCAGATCTAGGGGTTCACGGTTTGTCGGAAATGGAGAGCGTCGCTGCTTCGCCTGGAGCTTTCCTTACCGTCCTCCAGACCCTCTGTCGTCGTTTTGCTATCCTCTGGTCTGTGTGAGTTCCTCTTCTCTGTTTCCCACAGGTACACGGTGTAGAGGCCATCATGGAGGTTTACTCTGTTACTAGATATGTCTCTTTGCACAGCAGTGCGTATGGTGGTTTTGGTTCCGGTGAGCTCCTCCTCTTCGCAGATCGGCAAGGGATCTTGGGCTGTCCCATAGTTAAGCCGCCGTGGCGTCTTGAGTCTCTCACCTTCGTCGTAGCTCTCGCCTGATTTGAGAGCTCTGCCTCTCACTGTCCTAAAATCATTTGATTGTTTTATGGCTGCCCAAAGATGTTAGCGGCCTTTCTTTGAGTCTCGTCGAGTCTTCCGACTTGGTCTGTGGCCGGTTTATGCCGTTTCCCTACCGTCTACTTCCACACCGTGAAGCTCAAGAGTCTCTCAAGGCTTGCTGTTGTTGGTATTCCCGGAGTCGGTAGCGTTGTATGGGCTGATGCAGAGCTTGGTCACCTCTTCCGGCTAATGCGATTGCAGCCTCCCGCCCAAGGGGCCCTCTGGTTATCAGTCTTCTTTGAGACCTAATGATTCCTTTTGCAGGTTCCAGCTTAAGGTGGTTCAGCCATTACAACTCTTCAAATGTATAGTGCAAAGCAACACATCTTTAGTCTTAGCATTAATCTAGTTCACTAGATTAGTCATATTGTGTTCTACAAGCTTTTTTAACCTTTTTTGCGGCTTGTACAACTAAACTAGCTTCTCGAAGCTCTTTGGTTCAGGTTTTCACAACTTGTAATCTCTTTCATTACTAGTTAATGATATTAACATTCTTAGCCAAAAAAAATATGGAGCATTGATTTTCTAAGCAAAGGTTTGAAAAAAAAAAAGTTAAATCTTTATTAATTGATCATGTGTAAAGAGTATGTAAATGACATTTTGGATCTAATGTAACTTTTATTCTTATGAACTTATGCTTAAAAACATATTTTAATTATATCATCAGTGTGGAGTTATATCAACGTAATCAAGTCATAATAGCTGGAGAGAGAACGCCATGAACACATAATATCCTCTTCTACACAACAAATAAAAGAATTTCACAAAAAAAAAGACAACAGATGACAGTATTCACTTCTGTGATTTTCCTGATTTTGTAGTTTCCTTTGATAAGAATTATACAATATGAATATCTTACCTGAGAATGTCTAAACCCCATTAAGCAGAAGAGATTATGAAAAGAAACATGACCTGGAAGGCTGGAACTAAATAAAGCATCCTCCTAGTGTTTACCTTGAAAGGGAACTTGAGAGGGAGTAGAAAGTAGAAACGCCTCTACTGAGTAATATCTGCGTTTGTTAGCTCTCAACCTGTGTTGCAGATTGTACGTTAGAATCTCGACTAGATTGTACGCTAGAATTTCGAATGGCTAATAAGATTAACTCATGATTTACTTTTGCAGCATTGTCACTAACAACATCTGAACTAATAGTTGCCTTAGATGCTCAAGATAATTCTCACTACAAGAAAACACAATTTTAGCGAGGAAAATTAACGAGAAAAAGTAATCTTCGTAATTTTTACGACGATTTTACGAGGAACTTACGAGAAAATATAAAATCAGCGTTATTTCCTCGTAAAATAACGACGAAATGAGTTCGTCGTAAAGTCGATATAATATCATGTGGCTTTTACGAGGAAATATGATTTCCTCGTAAAGTCGACGTAAATGTTGCGTGTACTTTACGAGAAATTATTTTACGTCTACTTAGCGAGGAAATTTTGAATCCACCAACTTTGTAGTTGTAACACGTTTTTTTTCGGCCTCCTAACTAAATTTCGTCGTAAATTCCTAGGAAAATAACAACTGCCAGATTCGAAAATTTCCTATAAATATTGACATTTGAAAATCATTTTAAACACACCAACAAGAAAAAAAAAAACGTGAAAGAAAAAAAATGTCGGGCTCCGGGAATATTTTTGAGTTGCGGAGGTGGATGTATATGCATAGAGATGCTAACGGGAGAGTGACGAAAGAATACCTTGCGGGGCTGGAGACATTTATGCATCAATCAGATTCCACACCGTTCGCCCAAGAAAGTGGTAAGATGTTCTGTCCTTGTCAGAAATGCAACAATTCGAAATTGACAAATCGTGAAAATGTTTGGAAGCATTTAATAAATAGAGGTTTCACGCCAAATTACTATATCTGGTTTCAACATGGAGAAGGTTATAATTATGATCAGAATGAAGCAAGTAGTAGTAATAACAATTTTCAGGAAGAATCGGTTGATCATCATTTGCATAATGAACATGGTTACCATCAGGAAGAGCAGATGGTAGATTGTGATAGGGTTCATGATATGGTAGCTGATGCATTCACAGCTCATGATGAAGATGAATAACCTAATATAGATGCAAAATTTTTTTATGAAATGTTAAATGCGGCGAATCAGCCACTTTACAGTGGTTGTAGAGAA
>NC_027750.1:32218247-32219362 GCF_000695525.1 Brassica oleracea var. oleracea
TGTTTAATTGTTTTTGGAATATACAAGGCATTAGAGCATTTTTCAGGGATCTGAGCACACGCACTCTTAAAGAAGAAGTTGTGGAACAGCTTCAGCAGAACATTCTCATCTTATTGTACAACTTGGAGAAGATATTTTCTCCGGAATTTTTTGACGTCATGGTGCATCTAGCTGTCCACCTCCAATATGAGGCATTGCTTCGTGGACCTGTACATTACGAATGGATGTATCAGTATGAGCGAGCCATGAAATATTTGAAGGGAAAAGCAAAGAACCTCGCAAGAGTTGAAGGTTCTATAATTTCTGGAAGTTTAACGGAAGAAACTTCTCAATTCACATCGTACTACTTTGCGTCAAAAGTACGTACCCGGAAAAGAGCTCCAAGAAGATAAGATGATGGTGGTGTCGCGCCAACATATGCAGTTGCTGGTGTTCCAGACATCTTTAGCTAGATTGGGCGACTCGGTGGAAAATTAAAAGAGGTTTGGTGGTCGAGTGAAGAAGACGCTCATAGTGCACACACCTATATTCTACTCAATTGCGAGGATCTATTGATGCGTTATTTTGAAAGGTAACATATATGGACACTTCTAAACACATATAAGTATAAATTATATAATTGCCAAAGATTAATTAATATAAAATGTGATTTTGCAGCCTATTTGTTTCTCAAGTCGAAGAAACATTCTCAGTTATATCCACAAGTGACGTAGACAAAAGGAAAGATCAACACTTTATTAAGTGGTTGAAGAATCATGTATTAACTCAAACTCTTAATTTTTTCAGGTCGATCAAACTCTTTCTTTTATACATGATCTGTATTTCAACGTTCTCTTTATTTTTGCAGGTTGATTATGATGACGATGCAGATCTGTATTTCAACGTTCTCTTTATTTCTACGTTTTCTTTATTTTAATTTGCAGGTACAACAAATTCGAGCATTTCATCTTAGCTTCATAAGCAGACCAAGTTAGCTTCCTTCCATACCCTCGGATGAGAGAATCGAGAATAAATTGGTTAGCCGTGATCAAAGTTACACCTCGAGGACGAATCATCAGTGTAGAAGAACCACGATCGCAAGAAGAACAGATAAATGAAGTCGAGGAACCTGAACA
>NC_027750.1:32219468-32221463 GCF_000695525.1 Brassica oleracea var. oleracea
GATGACGAGAATGTCGATGTATCCGATTGATGTATTTGTTTTTAATAAGATTGATTTTCAGACTTAATGCATGTGATTTGATGGATTTAACCATGAAAAACTATTTATATAATTTGACTTTGTGTAAGGTAACGGGAGTTTGTATTAGAAATAAGAGATTGAGATTATAAGTTAAGGAATTGTGGTTTTAGAATTTGGGGTTTGGAATGGAAAGAATAGTTTGAGGTTAAAGGGAAGATGGGTTTGAGGTTTGGAATATATGAAGTAGAAGTTAAGGAAGATGGGGTTTGGGGTTTCAGATATTAGGGATTTAAACATAATCCTCGTAAACTAACGAGGAAATAACGACGAAAACAACGCGTGACTCGTTAATTCCACGTAATCACAATTCGTCGTAAATACCTCGTAATTGGAAAATACGGGTCTCGCTATTTCCTCGTAAATAATAACAACGACCTTGCTATTTCCTCGTAAATGAACGACCAATAAAAAAGAAGAGAAGAAAGATACTGGAATCATAGGAGGGAAGAAACAAGGCGAGACCTACGTAAGTCTAGCCTTGTCTCCGCCCACATGTGTTCCCGTATCTTTCTCTCCTTCTTTTTCTTCAAATCTTTCTAATTTGAGAAGCAAACTGGTGAGTAATTATCTCTGATTTGAGAAGCAAATAGGTGAGTTTATCTTTAATTTGAGAAGCAAACTGGTGTGTATTTATAGGAAATTTCGAAAGGTTTTACGACCAATTATTTTCGTTTCCTACCTCGTAAATAAAAAAACGGGCCTCGCTAATTCCTCGTAAGAGAACGAGGACATTACAAGGAAACCCAACACGGGTAACGCTAGTTCCTCATTAAAGGGAAGATGGGTTTCTGGTTTGGGATTTGGGGTTTCAGATTTTAGTGATTTAAACATAATCATCGCTATTTCCTCGTAAGCTAACGAGGAACTTACGACGAATTATAAAATAGTCATCGTTAATTCCACGTAAGCACAATTCGTCGTAAAGACCTCGTACAAGGAAAACGCGGGCCTTGCTAATTCCTCGTTAATCAACGAGGAAGTTACGAGGAAACAAAACACGGGCCTCGCTAGTTCCTCGTAAAGTTACGAGGAAATTACGACGATTACTAATTTTTTATATATACACGCGAGCTTCGCTCTCCCATTTCCTCTCCACTTCCTCTCTCTTTCGTAGCTATGGTACATTCTCTCTCTATTTCCTCTCTAATTTGATTAGTTTATGGTAGATTAGGTGGTTAGTATAAAGAATTTAGATAGGTTTACTGATTTTGTGTTAATTAGTGATGATTAGGTGGTTAATGTAGGGAATTTAGCTAGATTTATAGAATTTGTTATTTATAAAATTTGTTAATTACTGTTGATGTTAATTTTAAAAATTAATTTTTTTCCAGACGATTCGAAAGAACAGACTTACTCCCCATTACAGACAGATGTTCGGTGAGCCTGGTAGTCGTTTAAACCCGTCGTCTTCTTCAGCTCCCGGTTCTTCTTCAGCTCCCGGTTCTTCGGGTTCGGAGACTGTCCCCGAGACTCAGCCTTCTCATAGAGTCTCTCGGTCGTCTTCTTCTAGTGCACCATCGGTTCCTCCTGTGCCTCCTCCTATGACTCCTCCGATGCCCACCGAAATTCATCCCGATTTTATGGTGCCTCCGAGTGCTCCTTACTCGCAGTACACTGTCGAGGACATTCTCGGTCAGCCAGGCAGAGAAGGTTTACCAGTCATAGACTCCGAACGACCGGACGGAACTTTGTGGTATGTTACATTAATTATTATTTTTTAATTCTTTTAAAATTCTTTTGTAACATTAATAAATAATTTATTCTTTAAATTTTTTTTTCAGGTTTGGGGTTGGCTGATGTCTTGCATCGGACGTAACCGACACGATGAAAGGTTACTTCTCCATGCCACATCCGAACTGGAAAAAGAGGCTGATCTACGTCAGAAAGACGTGGTTCAAAATTTACGCTGTAAGT
>NC_027750.1:32221568-32228833 GCF_000695525.1 Brassica oleracea var. oleracea
GGGGTCAATGAGAGGGTGAGGAAAGCGTTTTACGCGAAGGCGAAAGTTCGCTTGTTGGACACGATCTCCAACTGGAAGGGTGACTGGATCGTGAAGGGGTATGAGCGTGGCAAACCCGCTGAGCTCACCACGGATGTGTGGGATGGCCTCATCCGTTATTGGCGGAATCCTGAGTCCATCAGAATCGCACAGGCTTGCTCTGCCTCCCGTAACACGGTAGATGAGCACGGCCGCGGGCCGATGCTTCACTCTACGGGCCAAAAACCCCATGCCGGTGTCCGTTTGGAAATGGTAATTAAATATTTTATCTAATTAAAATTTTAATATATATATATATATATGTATATTCTAACTTAAATGTTTTTTGGCCAAAGAGACGGGACAACTCCCGTCTCTTATGCAACATTACGAGAGGACCCAAAAGAATAAGGCGGGCCAATTTCTAGATGGCAAGTCCGAGCAAATCTTCAACAACTTGGTTGCTCAGGTTTACGGCCGCCAGACCCAGCTGACCCAGCAGTCCACCGACGGATTACCCGTCACCTTATCCACACTTGAAGTGGATAAGATTTACGAGGAGGTAAAATTTTTTAAATTTTAATTTTTTTTTATTATTCATTTAATTTAACCTTAAATTTTTACTAACAATATTTATTTTTTGTTTTTAAGGTTGTCACTAAGAAAAAAGGACGTACGTTGGGGATTGGTTCCGTCAACGATGTTCCGAGAGCGACATCGTCTTATGCTCAGACACAGGAAGATGAAGTCACTGTGCTGCGTAGAGAGTCCGAGCAGCTGCGTAGAGAGTCTGCTCAGCTGCGTAATGAGATGGACTCGACGCGTTCTGCGTTACAGCTCGTGTGGGTGGACTCGAGGGCTTCTTGGACGTTGTAGCGGCCACAAATCCGGAATGTGAGTCCTTGTTGAGGAACATGCGAGGACACACATCCCGAGGCGGATGTAGAGAGGATGAGTGATGAATTCTACCGGGCGATGAACGACTCTTAGTTCTTTATTTTCTGTTGTTGAATTATAAATTCAAAACTTATCTATATATAAACTATTTTGGTATTGATTTTTTTTTTTTTAAATTAATTTTATTAATAAATTTAATTATTTAAATTATATTTTTAAATTCTGTAAAATAAAAAAAATGAAGTAAATTCGTAGCTAATTTACGACCTATTTACGTGGAAACTTGATGAGAAAATGACGAGGAACAATAAACGAGTATTTTACGAGGAAACATTTACGAGGAAATGACGAGGAAAGATAAACGAGTATTTTACAAGGAAATACTTTCGTGGTATGTACGTGTACTTTACGAGGAAATATTTTCGAGATATTTACGTGTAGTTTACGAGGAACACCTTTCGAGGTATTTACAAGGAAATATAGCGACCTCTTTACGTGAAATATTTACGTGGTCTTTACGACGAAATGCTGACTTCGTCTTTACGACGAAATCTTTTCCTCGCTAAGTTACGACGAATTGGCGAGGAAATATGCGTTACGACGAACGAGTAACGACGAAACGTGTTTCCTCGCTAATTCCTCGTAAAGCCTCTTTTACGACGAACTCACGGGAATACCGCCGTCGTTAAACTTATGTTTTCTTGTAGGTTCTGAACGGGTTTCAACTTCAGAAATTTTTAATTCATACATTCACGTGCTACCTGAAGCTTCAAAACAAAAGACTGAGATTCTTAACTCAATACATTTTTCTGGATAACATGAAAACAGCGGTATTGGTAATGACAAAAGTATGCACTCACACTAAGAATGAAATTGTAATAACATGAACACTATAGTATTTTAGTGAAAAATATTATGCCAAAACATACGTTAATAATCATAGATGGTTGTGCGGCACATAGTTGCTGGTTAAAAAAATATTATGCCAACATACTTGCTCATGTTCTTTGTCAGATTAGCCTTGTCATGTTTTAGCACATAAGCCATTGCCTTGATCGTATTTCTTCATGGATGGTTGTGCGGCACAACTTGTGCCATTGTTGATCTCCTAGAAATCTCATCGCAAACCCACCGGAAATCCTTATTTCTCTAGTCTTTTTTTGGGTACACTTTTTTTTTGGAACACCTAGGGGTAGGGGTCCACGTTCAGGTATCCATTCGGGTTCGGTTCGGATCTATTCGGGTTTTGGGTTTTTGGGTTTAAAAATTTAAGCCCCATTCGGGTATTTCTAAATTTCGGTTCGGGTTCGGTTCGGGTTCGGATAACTAATTCAAATTATTTTTAAAATTTTAATATTCATTATATGCTTAAAATTTCCCAAAATCTATAAAACAAAATAATATATTACATATAAATTTGCATAATATATGTCAAAATACCTAAAATTAACATATAAATTGGTTTGATTTGAATATTTGGATAGAAAATCAATAGATATTTCAAGTATTTTGGTGTTTTGAATATATTTTAGCTATTTTAGACATTTACTTTTGACAACTTAAAAGTATCTTATATATTTTGAATGTTTTTAATATATATTAAATCTAAAAATAAGTAATATTTTTAGGTATATAAATCTATTTCGGTTACATTCGGGTACCCGAGATATTTCGGTTCGGGTCGGGTTCAGTTTCGGTTCTTTAGATACGAAAATTTTGAACCCATTCGGATATTTAACCAATTTCGGTTCGGGTTCGGTACTACTTTTTCGGATCGGGTTCGGTTCGGTTCTTCGGATCCGGGTTTTTTGCCAGCGCTAGGAACACCCTTATTTCTCTTGTCATTCCTCAACAATAATTATTATGCAATTCGGGTTTGGTGAGCTTGCTAAATGGCTGATAAATTTGATAGGGCCAGGCCATGTATGAACTTTCGGCCATATACGAATCTAGTGTTTCTATTATGTGTTTAACGGTGTTTTTTTTTTTTGACAACATGAGATTTCATTTAATTAATTTTTTTTCAGGAATTACATGGGCTTCGGCCAGAAAGCAAGCATAGCTTGGCATATGAGTCTGCAGGCCCGTTTAATTCCCTCTTTAGGAAGCTAAAACGACACGAAGAAAAGGATGAGGAGATCGATGCGATATCCGAGAGCACCCCGTAGAGTTCAATCGATCGTCGTTCCGATGAGATTGCTTTGATGAGCACTTGAGAGTCTGAGCGAAGCCATATGTTGTTGATGTGGAGATCCCTAGCGTTGAGAAGAGCGTGCCTGATTGCGAGGGCCTCGGCCATGCAAGCCGAGGAGATGTGTTCCTGATAAAGCGCCCCTCTATCAAACTCTGCACCATCCTGATTGGTGAAGATCCAAGCCAAGCCTCCTTTTCCCGAATCCGACCTCCAGGCTGCGTCTGTATTGCATATCATCTCTTGAGGATGATGCGTTTGTAGCGCAGTGGAGAGGGTGTTTTGATTAGGAGGCAGAGACCCTTTGGTTCGACTTTACGCTTGTTCCCATTCCTTGATTGCGATGATTGCTTTGAGGGCCACCGATCATGCTGTGGAGGGTTTCTTTTCGAACAGTAGTTGATTCCTCGATGTCCAAATGAACCAGCATATCCATGGGAAAGCATTCCTAGTGAAGCCGTAAGGTGAAAGATTTGACCAGGAGCGAGACGCGATGAGTGCTGATTTGAAAGAGACTCGGTATGATGGAATGAAAGTCACACTCCATGGCCCAAGCGCCCACACCTCCTTCGCAAAGTTGCATTGGAAGAGCAGGTGGAGAGTAGTTTCTGGCTCCCCGCAGCGGCAACAGGAGGTAGTGATTTGCATCCCCCGTTTCTGTAGATTTTCGATGGTAGGTAGAGCATTCTGTGCAATTTTCCACATGAACATTTTGATCTTTGGTAATAGTTTAGGAGACCAAATATGCTTGTTCCAGCTCCATTCATCAGGTTCATTGTCCAAGAGTAATGACGTCGATTGAAATTTTGTTGCTTGTAGGGCTAGGTAGCCTGACTTTGCTGAATACGCTCCCGAGCTGTGGAAACTCCAGACGTGAGAGTCTGGTGCACCGAGCTTGCTTGGTCGTAGCGTTAAAATATGGTCTGCTAGCTCTGGTAAGAGGTTCTTGACTCTTGCTAGGTTCCACTCCTTTGTTTCCCGAGATAGAAGATCAGAGACTAAGAGATCTTGATCTTGTAGGAACACAGGTCCCTGAGGTCTCAGATTTTTCTCTGGGTTGATCCAGGAGTCTTTCCAAACGCACGTCGTCTCACCATCTCCGATTACTCTACCAAGGTGTTGCACAAGAAGGTCTCTGTCGAGTAGGATACCCTTCCATCCATGAGAGTAAGAGATTGCTGCTTCGACTTTGAGGAAATGGGAGTTGTTGCAGTACTTTCCTCCTAGGATACGAGATAGGAGACATTCAGGTTTTGTGAGTAGACGCCAAGCTATCTTAGCGAGCAGAGCCTGATTGAAGGCTTGGATGTCACGGAAGTCCAAGCCGCCAGAGCTCTTAGGCAGTGTAAGTTTGTCCCACGAAATCCAACATATATTTTTTTCTCCTTCCTTTGAGTCCCACCAAAATCGTGGAAGGACTGATTGGATGCGTTTGCAAACACTTACAGGTAGTTCAAAGCATGACATTGCAAAGGTGGGCATGGTGGAGAGGACTCCCTGTAGCATTACAGCTTTACCAGCCATCGAAATGAACCGTGAGGGGCAGCTTAGAGCGCGTTGTACCATTCTGTCTACAGTGGATGAGAACAGATCCTGTTTGCTTCTTCCAAAGTGCTCAGGCAGCCTAAGGTATTTACCCACTCCTCCCTCTTTGTCAATGCGTAGGTGTTGTTTCACCCTAAGTCTGACGTCTTGTGATGTTTTGGCAGAGAAAGAGATAGACAATTTAGCCACATTAATCATTTACCCTGACGTTGTTTCATAGTTGTGGAGTATATTGAGGAGCGCAGTACAGCTCTGGGGGTCAGTCCTTGTAATGAACATTGTGTCATCGGCGAAAAGTAAGTGGTTTATTCTAGGACTGTTTCTAGAGACTCTTATCCCTGCCATTGTTCCATTGATTTGAGCTCTTTTGCAGAGTCCCGAGAGTACCTCTCCACAGAGTATGAAGATGTATGGGGAGAGGGGGTCTCCCTGACGTATTCCACGTTGTGGGGAGACGCTACCAGCAACCACATTGTTGATGAGGAAAGAGTAGGACACTGTGGTGATGCACGTCATGATCAGATTTATCCAGGTTTGATGAAAACCTAGTCTCTCTAGAACAGCTTGTATAAAAGGCCACTCCAGCCTATCATAGGCTTTACTAATATCTGTTTTAACAGCCATAGAGGTGTGGACCGTCGCTCCTGAAGTCTTCAAGTAATGAAGCATCTCGTGGGTAATAAGCACATTGTCGGAGATGGCTCTATCAGGTATAAAAGCAGATTGGTTTTCAGATATGATATCCTTTAGCACTGGCTTCAAGCGTAGACAAGGATTTTTGAGATGATTTTGTAGTAGACGTTACATAGGGCAATAGGTCGATAATCAGACACTTGTTTAGGACTTTGGACTTTTGGATTAGTCTGATATGTGTGCTATTGATAGTGCTGGGTAGAGAGCCTGTCCCGAAGAAGATCTGAATTTCTTTTATAATTGCAGGCCCCACCACATTCCAGTTAGACTGGAAGAAACTAGCCGAGAAGCCATCTGGCCCCGGAGCTTTATCAGGATGAATACCAAAGAGAGCTGCTTTCACTTTAGACGCTGAGGGCAGGGAGATGAGCAGCTCATTTGTCGACGCGGATATACACGGAGTTAGAGCTTTGTTGACGACCTCAGTGGCTGGTGGAGATATAGAGGTAAAGATCTGTTGGAAGTAATGTGATATGGCGTCCGTGATCTGCTCATCCTCAAACCCTGGGTTGCCTGTCTGGTCTTCGATGGTGGTGATTCTATTTCGGGATCTGCGTCCCTTTGTGGAAGCGTAAAAGAGTCATGTATTCTTGTCACCAAGAGTCAACCAGAGCTAGCGGCTATGCTGCTTCCAGAATTCCTCCTCGTCTCTGTAAGCGGCTAGGAGCTTTTGGTTGATGGAAGATATCAGAAGGTCATCAGCAAGGTTGTCTGTCATTGCTACATCCAAGCTCCTTCTAAGTTTCTCTATCAGGCGTTGACTATTGATGTAGTTGCGCTTGCTCCAAGTTGCAATAATGTGTCTGCATTTACTGATGCGAGCAGAAACATCCAGGTTAGGATTTTCCAGCCAAGCTTTCTCTACTAGATCAGAGACTTCAGTGTTGTCGCGGAGTCTCTTATCATATCTAAACGCTTTTTGTTGTTTCTTCGTTTTTGAATCAAAGGTTGAAAGGAGGGGCCGATGATCAGAGCCCTCGAAAGGTAGATAGTGAGAGCGTCCATTGGGGAAGAGGTCCGACCAAGAGCTGTTAGCCATAGCTCGGTCTAGGCGACAGTTCACAAGGTGGGTGTGACGTTTACCTCTCCAGGAGAGGAAATTTCCAGTATGCTTGAGATCAAAGAGGTCACACATAGATAAGAAAGATCGGAAAGCAGTGAAGGAGCTCTCAGGGCGTTCCCTACCTCCAGATTTCTCTGAGTTGTTAGTTATCTCGTTAAAATCCCCTGTCCGGAACCACGGTGAGTTCGCGTGTTTCTGAGATGGTGGAGAGACCGTCCCAAACTGCTTGCATGTTTGGTATTTCTGGAGCCCCATAGACGAAAGTACCATTGAACATTGTCTGCTTAAAGCTGATCTGAGTGTCAATGAAGTTTGGGTTTGAGTCCAGAATCTGAATATTGAGTTCTTTTTTCCAGAGTAAAGCTAAGCCCCCACCACTTGTGGCGCTAGGAGAGACCAGGAAATAAGATTCCAGACGCAGGGGTTCCAGTTCCTTGAGGACAAAGCAATCTTCATTCCTTGTTTCTGATAAGAAGAGAATATCAGGGGAACTCTTCGCACAAATGTCCTTGAGCTTTAGAACTGTCTGTGGGTTCCCAAGACCACAACAGTTCCAGCTCAAGACGACTAAGGAAGTGGAGGAGGATTGGTGGGAAAATCCTAATGACGTCCCTCATTTGCTTCAGCAGGGAGGTGTGCTTGTCTGTTTCCCTTAGAAGTTGCATTGCTCCTCGGCCTCTGAGACAGAACAGGGGAGGCATATGGGAAGCCATGTGTTGAGGGAGATCCCTGGAGAATGTTGTGTTTTATGGAGCTTGCTCCTGGTAGATTTGGAGGGCTAGGGGCCGTTTTCTTCCTCTTCGTATAGAGTTACCTAATCTCTGGAGAGCTGATTTCTTCTTGCCGGGGGGGGGGGGT
>NC_027750.1:32228924-32236847 GCF_000695525.1 Brassica oleracea var. oleracea
GGGGGGTGTTGTCAGGAAACTCCAGTCTGTTGAAAACCGAGGGAGGAGATGGGATCACCTCAGTCTCTCTAGATAGATTTGCAGATGCGGCCGCTATTATGCCTGCAGCTGTTTCCTCCATAAGTCCATCCTTCTCACACTGCATGACCCTCTGTTTGCGAGCTGCACTTTCGGCTGGGTCGGTCACATTTATGTATTGATCAGAAACTGTCTGTAGCTCTGCGAGAACTTCATTCCTGGTTGGAAGAAAAGGTGGTTGGGCGAAGTCATAGTTTGCGAGATTTCTCTCTAGGGGTGGTCTGTTAGTAGCATCATGTAATCTGGTGTTCAGATGAGTTGAGGGGTTGCTGCTCTGGTCCTCTGCAGGACGAGGAGCAGGCGTGTGCTGTTGCTTTCCTCGCCATTGCATCTGGGGTTGCTGATCGTGGTGGGGAGATAGCTCTTTTCTTCGGTTTGTTCCCACCGGGGGTGGAATAAGCTTGTTCCTTAGCGGCTGTCCTCGCGCTGCAGGGAGGATAATCCTATCTCCAAAAGGGCGGCCATACCTATCCAGTCTCTGATGGAAAGGTTCTCGAAGAGGTGCTTGACTAGTGTCATTCCTCTGAGGAGGAGGTCTTGCAGGGCTTCCATCTGAGGATCGAGTAGCACCAGTCAGCTCTTCACGGTACCTGCGCTTCTCCATTGTATCAAGATTTCGGGCAGTTGAAGCAAAGGGGCAGTCACTAGCTTGGTGGCATAGCCTGAACCAAGAGGAGTAGTGACTCTTAAGGTTTTCATAGTCAAGAGATACAGCCAGTTCTTCTCCCGAGTCGAAATCAATCACCGCTTCTTTGATAAGGGGTTGGAGTCCGTCCATCAGGACCCTTATTTTTGCTGAGGTCTTTGAGATCTGGAAATCTTCAAGATTCCCGATCTCCCTACCTATGTGCCAGGGCAAATTTTCGTGCCAAAAGTGAAGCGGTAATCTTTGCAGACGTATCCAAAAGGGGATCTCAGAAGGGAAGAGCGGGGAGGTAACATGTTCCCGTTTTTGAAGTATGACCATCCAGTGATGATAGGAGTAAGGTCTGTTGGCAAGAACCTTTCTCATGTCCTCTTCCAGCTCAAATCTAAATTGGAAGCAGCTTTTACCAAGGCCAGAACCTGTCACCCTTCCTCTTAGGGTCCAGTTTCTTGGCAGCGAAGCAATAAGACTATCAATGGGTTGTGCTCTTGCATTAGTTACTCTTCCGATGAGGGTCAGAGCATTTTCCTTTATTAGGTCGGAGGTATCAAAATCCGGAGCTCTGATGCGTTTTCGTGTCGGTTCCATTGGGTGGTGGGCGATAGATTTCCCTTTTTCCACTGCTGTGTAACGTCTGGTGGCCATTTTGTGTGAGTATTCAGAGTTTTAGCAGGAACGCTGGTGTGTGAGTAGAGGTTGTTCAGCAGGCAGGAGAGCAGACAGCACCTGAGGAGTAAGCGTCGACTCTAGGCTGCTGCGCGTACGAGGGACCCGCTGGCTTAAGCCAGGGGGTCGGAACCCGGTTGAGAAAAAGCCGGTCAGTGGTGGTTTTCAGTAAGACGGGAAGTTAAGGACCGTTGGGTAAAGGCGGGAGAGGAATAAAGTCCAGTAGATAAAACCAAAAAGGGGAGGTAATTTGAATCTAGTAGGCCAAGTGGCAGAAGAGCGTATCTACTTAAGGAAAGTCAACTTAGGGAGCATAAGAGGGACCAGAAGGTAAAGACTAACACCGAAAAGAGTGTCTGGAAGAAAAGGAGAACAGTTTTCTTGGTCTGTAAAAGGCTATTTAACGGTGTTTGTAAAGAGTGGTTTCGAAAGTAAGAAGGTAGACAGTATTTTCTGTGAACAATATTTATATCTACAACAACTAAAAAATTCAAGTCATCTATCATCTTAGGTCAAATTGAGTTAAGCAGAGTCTAAAACATTCACTTGATAATTTTTTTATTTCATCCTATTTGATAAATTATATGTCTACAAAGAAATAGATAACAACATCATGCTTTTGTGACAGTCAATATAAGATCACTAAAACTATTAAAATAATATATATATTTTACAGTCATTTTTTTCTTTGTCATTTTCAGAGATCACCATTTTATATATATATAACGGTAAATAATATTACTATTTAATTAAAATTATAGTGTAATAAAGATGCCTAAAAGACATGCCCATCCATATTATAAAAAATTAAATTAGATTTGATCCGTGTTTTGAAAGCGCGTAATAATTATCTTTGTAAAACTTTATGTAGAAATTATAGTTGTATCCATAATTTATATATTGTAATTTTTTCTAACTTTGTGTATATTATTTTTAATAGTTTACTTAAATTTGAGTTTTGAATTTTAAGAAAAAAATATAATCATTATTCTATTTAGGTTTTCTTAATTTGAATATTTCTAAATTAGATGAAAATAATATAAATATATATATATGAGAAATGTCATTTTTAGTTTTATTACACGTGTATAAGTTTAGATTTCAATCTTAAAATTCTTAAGTAAGGCAAAGCATTAGTTTGAGATTTTAATATAATTTATATATTAAAGTTGCGAAAAGAAAATTTTAGAAAAACTTAGTTATTCTATTAACTAATCCGTACTATAACGCAATATCATAACTAAAAATAATATTAAGTTGTAATAAAATAATCATTGTAAGTTTATTATGTATTGTCTTGATTATATTGTTTTACGGAATAAAATATATTTATATAAAATTTTATTTAGTTTTAATATTCTATAGCCAAGTTAAAGTTTATATAAATATAATTATAATAATCTAAATAAAATAATAAATTTAGTTGGTATGTCTCGTATTTTTTTGAGTTTAACTTTAACAAATTAAAATTGAAACAGAATTATACATCTAAAAAATGTATTTCACCGGTTAAATTTTGTTTATATAAAAAAGTTAGAGAAGCTATCTACTATAGCACTTAATTTTTTTTATAATAAATATAGCACACAAGAGTCAAAATGATCAAATTTTTCATAAAGAGGTAAAAAAACATTTTAACCCGTAGGGTCAACTTAGAGTTTTAGATTTGAGAGCTGAGGTTTTGGGAATGAGATTTTTTTTTTTTTAAACATAAATTTAAAATTTAAATAATAATTTTAGAAGTAATTTCAAAAATATAGAGGTGAGATTTTGGGAATGAGAATTAATTTTTTATTTATTTTAAAACGTAAATTTAAAATTTAAATAATAATTTTAAAAGTAATTTCAAAAATATTTTTGAAATTCAAAAAAAAATTCTTGAAAAAAATTAGAAGAAAATTCAAGAAAAATGTTCAAATTGAAAAAATTTATTGTCCAAAGAAAATAAATATTTTTTATTATTTTGCTAATTTTTTATATATTTAAATATTTCTTTATAAAAAGGTCTTTTACCTGTTTAATAAAATATTTTTTGGTCATGTTCCTCCTTATGTGCCTTTTTTGTCAAAATAACCTACTTTAAAATCTTCTAGGGGATTTGTTGAAAGATTAGTTGAAATGGATTAAAGTGTATTTAAAAACATCTTGTACTTGATTTTACATGATTGATGAAATAAACCATAAATCTGTAATTGCAGATATATCCATCATAAGTCATTTCAATATATTATAAAATAATATAAATATTAGCTACTTTAATATCCTATTCTTATAAAGTAAATACATATATAAATATATATAATTTTTAGTATCTATATAAAAAAATATTTTAAAATTATAATATTTTTATTGATTTTATATTTATTTTTATAATATATTTTATGAATTAAAGTACATTGTCAGATCTAGGAATTTTTTGCTATTTTGTGTGTATTACACTTTAATTGAGTTTTACAAAAAAAAAATTAATATATTAAAATATTTAACTATATTTATCAGTTACATTAATATTTTATGCTATAAATAAATAAATAAATAAATATAATTTTATAATTTTATATTGTGTATATAAGTCGAATTTAATTATTATTTAATACTTCCTCTGTTTTTTAAAGATAGATGTTTTGGTGTTTTCACACATATTAAGAAAACACAATAATCATGCATCATTTTTTGAAATTATCAAATTTCAATGTTTTTTAACCAATATTCTTTCAATAAATTCAATTAATTTTATTAAAATTTGCAATTTTTGTATAGAAAACATAAAAAAATCTATCTTTGTGAAACAAAAATTTTCTCTAAAACTTCTATCTTAATGAAACGGATGGAGTATTAATTACGAAATTATTTAGATATTTATAAAGTGTTAGTATTTTGTATGAACCTAAATATTTATATTTTATAAAATATATAGCAAGATTTTAAATAATAAGTTTAAAAAAAAAGCTGTATGAATATCATTTTAGTTTATGAATATTTAACTATTTAGTTGATTTAGTTTAGTAATTACGTTGTTATACGACATATTGGAATGTATAGTTCATATAAAATGCTAAATTTGATAATATGAAATAGTAAATCAAAGTTATGTCCAAATAGTGTTTTTTCTTCCTAATGGTATATAGATCAAACAGGCCACATTTTCAATACATTGTGAGTAATTTAGATGGTTTAAT
Source organism: Brassica oleracea var. oleracea (assembly GCF_000695525.1). Classification (NCBI taxonomy): domain Eukaryota; kingdom Viridiplantae; phylum Streptophyta; class Magnoliopsida; order Brassicales; family Brassicaceae; genus Brassica; species Brassica oleracea. The sequence continues at coordinate 32,233,494 of NC_027750.1, forward strand.
ACATGAAACTGATATTCATGTCCCAAGTTCGATGCATTAAAATATTTTATTTATCTTTTCTGAAGCCAACTTTTCATTTTGCTTTAAGAAAAAATATTTCATTATTTTCTGAAGGCAACATATTTCCACGTGCTTTATATTGGGACACATTGCTAAAGGACACCTAGATTCAACTTATATCATGAAATAAGAAAAGAGAAATTTTCATCATTATCACATTGTTGATACCATTACTCATATTTACTTTCATTAAAAATATATTTTCACAAATACATTCTTCGTTAAGAGACAAAAAAAATTCTTATACCCTTACTTTACATATATGTAATAAATAATCATTTAAATAAAAAAAATAAAAAATAGTTTTTGAATTATAAGTTTTCAAGTTTGAACTAATTTATAAAAAAATCAAATTTTATTTTATTTTTCAAATTTTCTTTCTGAAGCTCGAAGATTCTTTTTGAAATTTTTTTATATTTTTTAAAAAAGTTTTTAAGTATTGATTTATATATTTATTAGAATCTTAAACTCCACGTTCCAAAACCCTACACCATCACTTAACTCTAAACCATAAATTTAGATTAATTAATCTGGTTATAAGTGTCTTTTTATCTCTTTAAAAGTAGTTAAAGTAAACATGAAAATGATATTAAGAATGTGTTATTTTAGGCAATTTCTCAAAATAGTGCAAGTGACTAAAACAGTGTTTTAAAATAAGATCTGAGCGCCTGTACATGCGGCAACGTTTATGCGCAATAAGATAATTGATCTTACTGTTTTTATATTTTACAATGTTTTATGCGGATTTATATAGTTCAGATGAATAACAGCATTTAGGCAGACATTATACAATATGCACAGACATTTAGGTGGATTTCGAACATTAATACTCAAAATTTTAAATATTAGTGTTATTATAAATTTTATTAATACTATTATCTATATTAATTGTTACTTATGTATGTATTTCAATTATTATAATTATCAGTCTAATTGTTTGCAATATTTTTAAACTATCATTTTTATATGTTTTAAATGTTTTTTTTTATGATTTGACAATATTTATATGTTTTACGATATAACTTCATATATAAAATTATATTTAAAGTATATTTATAGTTAATTTTCTATAACTTATGTTTATATTAATTTTATATTTTATGTAAAATATATATTTATAGATACCACGTTTAGGCATAAGCGTATACGGTTAAACGCTAAAAATCTATTTTTTACGTAATGAGCGTCAAACGGGTTTTAGAACACTGAACCAAAACCATACAACATCAAGAACAATTCTAATGTAATATTCATGATGTGGCCCATACACGGAAGATGCTTACTACTGAGGAACTTGCCGACAGTTTTCTAAAAGAATTGGCCAACCTAAATTTGAAGCAAACATTTCAATGTAGGCGTTTGCATTAAGCAACAATCTGCAAACTCCAACTTAAGAGAGGGTCTCTTTGGGACGCAAAGTCACTGTTTCTGCTTCCAAAATGTTCTATAAATCTCCCAATATTTTGTATATTTACAATTCGGATAACTTCATGTATTGGAGGAATATTTACTTTTCTTATTGTTCTTTTGTGAAACAGACATCCGAAATTTCTCAAACCGCAACATTTTCTTTCTGATGCTCAAACCGCATCCCTTTGTTAAGAACTCGTAGTTCCTAAGTTCAAAAAAAAAAACTCGTAGTTCCTTAGAAAGATTATAGGGGAGAATAATCGACACCTTGGATGTAACCGGTAACCAAGAAATGAAAAGGAATAATGTATTCTTTACTATTCCTAATTTGTTTTATCATTTACAAAAAAATATTTTTTTCTTTGCATTTATTCTCATTCATTTTATGTTACAGGAATATAGAACAAATTTGTTTCTCACCAAAATTGATAAGGAATCATTTTCTTTTTCATTCCTCTAATATTATTCCTCTGCATTTTTTTCTTACTCATTCATAATATTCCTGTAATAGTCACTAGTTAGACCCTTTGTCTACGTAACGTTTCTAATGTAAAATTGAAATTCATTTCTTTAACAAAATGTAAAATTAATTTCAGTGGAAAATTTATTTGGTAACGGAAAAATTTCAGATAGGAAATTTAGAGCCTATTTACTTTATTTACGTATTTAAATTTTATTTTTCCTTGACTGATCCAAGATTCCTAAATTTTATTGTTCCTGTCCAGAAGAGATGATTTTCCACGATTTCTATAATATTATAACGACAAGTTTGCAGTTTTCCGTGTTCACTGAGAAGTTTTTTCTTTCCAAATATTTTAATAAATGATAATTATTATTTTAATTTTCCTCTTTTATAGTTTTCATGACACATGGGTGGCTGATAAGGAGTGCAGAGTTTTCAAGTGGTAGTCGTATATCATATAAAACTATAATCTGTACTATATATCCTGAATTCTGACCGACTAGCTTTAAAAAAAAGAAGGAATTATTCTCTTTCAGAATATGTCATATTTGTACCAAACTTATCTTTATATATAAAGTAGACTTCTTCCTTTCTTTCGACAAGTGACAGAAGGGTTTGCTGCCACGTGTCCTCTTCCATTTCCTTTGAAAATTCACTACTTTGTTAATAAAAAAATTATCCATGTAACTTAAATAAAAAATCATATATTTATGATAAATTAATAAATAAAAAAAGACAAAAAGACAAAAAGACAGACATTTCTATTAGTTTGAATATGATTTAATTTGATAGGTAGTGTTGAACTAAGAATTTTTGTTATTTAATCATTCTCGCACTAACCATCATCATATGAAGTTTGATAATCTATTTTTATCACTAAAATTAAAGATAAATAAAGTAATACAAATATATTTTAATATTTAATTTATTGACAACTAAAATAACATAAAATTTTACTATTTTCTATTATTTTAGTTACAAATTATATATTTATTTTGCAATTAAAAATCACAAATTAACCAAACTAATAACAAAAAACTAAAGCAAAACGCATTATTTAAACATAAAATCTCTTGAATCACAGAGAAAAATAAAATGTCATAATAACACTAACACAATAAAGGTCCGGAGTTGAAAAAAGATCAAGAACAAAGACTAACTTACTTCACTTTACTATATAGTGTTTTGGCCAGAACAGATAAATGTTAGAAAATGATAGGAAGATAAAAATCTGTGATAAAGTAATCCCCGAACACAAAAGAGCACGATCAAGCACCAACGCAAAGAATCAAAAAAGTGGGTTGGAGAAAGAATAATCACCAGAAGGCCAAAACCACCACGAAGCATGAATACATATGCCTAAAGTACCGAAAGCACAACTACCAACTAAGAGGTGAGAAACACCTCACAAACTAAAAAAG
>NC_027750.1:32237413-32256769 GCF_000695525.1 Brassica oleracea var. oleracea
TTTTTCGGTGATGGTGAGAAGCACTGTACGCTGGAAAGGTAAACGAAATACATAGATGGTGACAACTAAATGTCAAAATATAGAGAGAGGAAAAAACATCTTAAAGGAATAATGTTCAAAAATATGAAAAAATACAATATGCTTTATATCATAGACTCATTGCACCACTAACAAGTACACACAACAATACATTTGTGAGAAAACAAACATAAAATATATTAACCAACCACCTACTACTATATAACACAAATAAAAAACCAAATGTTCTTAACAGACGTAATTATATCATCAATAAAGTCATGATTAACAACAGTAAAATAATATTTTGCGCGAAGCGCGACCACCCCTCTAGTTTTAATATAAAAATTGACTATTATGAATTTTCTTCCTCTTTATTATTGACTTTTCACCTGCTAGAATCAAAATATAGTCTGGTTTGGTATATAAATGAGTGATACTTTTGTTTTTTTATTCTCTTATAATGATGTTGAGATATATTAGTCCAGTATTTTCATTCTATAAGAAAAAGCATGTTAATTTCTACGAGGCTTCTTAGTCATTTCATAAGCATATTTCTTAACCTATTCATACGTGACTTTCCTGAAGTCCTCTTAGATCAAGATAACAAAATTTGGTCCAAAGTTTGTGGTAAACTTAGAGTGGTATGAAGGTTTAGTATCACTTGGTGGAAGAACATTTCAGATTACTAGTCGAAAATGTTTTAAGACTGGTACGAGTCCACCTAATGGTGACATGTTATAGGACTTATCTTGGTCTACAGAGTGGAGCATAACCATTTGATCCCAAAGTATATTATTCAACCATAGGATCATAATGAATGTATATATGTTGTAGCTAACAAGTTTTGTAATGAACTACACCAATATAGCTGCTGTGTTTTCTCAACACTTGCTCCTGAGCATCAACTTCGCCAAGCTCGGTTTGGTACTACACATGATAACAATCATAGAAGTCAAAACAAGTAACTTATAATATCCACTTAATTAATTAGTCCAAAGTAGAACCGTGGAACAACTTATTTGTTGACCCCTACAATTAAAGCGATCAAAATTAATTGCTTGCAACATTGTGAAAAAATCAAAATGGTATAAATATTTAAATTTACCGAAAACAAAATAAATTAAAATGATCAAAATGCATTTAAGTTAAACTCTATGGCACGGCATTGAAGTCAGGGGACACCACCATCTAGTATGACACCAACTCACGGATCCGAATGTTAGTCTACTAGAACTGCTTCATCGTGAAAATTGAAGTTTTTTTCCCTAATCTAAACGCCTCTTTTTTGCTTAAGTTTCGTGTTCACGCATATTAAAACCAGCATATAGATACTCTTTTTATCTTACCCTTAATAACGCACTTATGTATAAATTAACTGTTCCAATAAAAACTTAAAATAAAAAGGATAAACCTAAAATTTGTTTAAAATCTTTATTAAATGCAAAACGCCTTTTCGTGTAACAAAACTAAAATCCCAGAAAAGGATGGTTCGCTGGAGTTTTCAGATGATTTTGAAGTACCTTCGATTAATAAGCTCTATTAAAATATTCTTGTTCACGTATATATATATATATATTTTTGGTCAAACTATTGTTCGCGTATATATTTGTCCAACATTTAATGGACAATAATAAGCAGACATGGTGTGACGTCATCTGACTAACTAGCCGTGCATGGATTGGCTACTTTAGAAATTTCTTCACTTTGTCTACTTGAAACTGACATGTTTATATCACTTTAATAGTGGTTATTGAACTTGCTTGGAGTATATATATATATACGTGCTTAATAGGCTGTATCATTGATATATAACACCTTTAAAGCTTTTATAACTTGGAACTAAAGAATGGTCAGTCTAACGTTCTTCAGTTCGGCCTCATCTTTATCCTCTTCTCCATCAAAAATTGTCAAGTCTAGGTACTGGTTCACATTTGTAATGCAAGAAATATACTAAAAATTATATATATACTAAAAAAATTTCCCCTCTATCTTTGTGTTATAATCCGTTTTATCTGATATGTTTCACTATTTCTTTATTCTACAGTTTAGACTTCGAGTTGAAGAAACTTGGTAAGAAATATGTATGTAATTTTATTTGGTTGTCGTCATAACTCATAACCATCTTTTACCATGCGCAACTAGATCACTGGAGCAGAGTCCCAATTTTACAATATATGTAAATATAACCTTTTAAAAAATATTTTAATACATCAGATAAATTCAATAAAAATTGGACAAAGACTACATATATTTTGAGACGGTTCAGATATCATAAATCTGTTCATTGTTGTCTTAATGTCTTCTCAGGTGGCTGCACAAAACTGGTCCGCAATGTGAATTTGGAGAAACTAAAGAACAACTATTTGTTTCCCGAAGTAATTTCATGATCTTTCTAACTTTATTGAAAAATTTACATATACCGATTGGAGGTTTCATATTTCACATGTCACGAGTTTTCACATGTCACGAGTTATAATGATGTTAATATATATAGATAAGCAGACGTGAGCTTGAGCACGTTAAAAAGCATCCAAATGTACAATTAATAAGCCTTGGGACTGGTGATACAACAGAGCCTATACCGAAGCAGATCACCTCAGACATGTCTAACGTAAGATTTATCGTACTTCTGTTGTTTTTAATTTTTATTTGCGCGTTTGTTGGTTTTCATCTGTTCCCTAATTCTTCGCAACATATAAATCGGGGACAAGTATATACTAGTATGAAATAAACCAAAAAGTACATGGACCGTTTAAAAACGCAACAAATACGAGTTGAGCTGGGTTTAATTGTGTTACATGCAAAAACTTTCTATGTTGTAAATGTGTATGGCATTCTTCCAGTTTTCCTAGTATTTTCTTCATTTTCCTATTCAAAATTTTAGGTTTCATAGTATTTTTTATTTATTTTTCTAATAAAAAAATTATGTTTCCAAATATTTTAACGTTTAAATTTTCAGTTTTGATGTTTCAGTTTGCAGTGCAAAAAGAATAAACAATAATTGGCAGTGATATAAGAGCACAGTTATAATTGGAGATATCTGACAAGGGTTATCAACTATTAATAAAATAAGAAAATTAGTTAAATATTGTTTATTATTTTGGATATTTTTTATAGAAAAACTCACACCTAAAAGAAAATTTATTTAATATTTATATTTAATTAATTATATATAACGTTGACGAGAAATCTAAAATGAAAATGCTCTAGTAGATCGGCCTAACTAATCAAGTCTGAGTTTTATCCAAATCTACAAGCCAAAGTGAGCCATTAAAACCTGGTTTGATCCAATTAATAATCAATCCAAGTACTGTCTAATATGGAATCCTTCGTCTAGAGTTAGAACACTTCAACTGTTCTCAACGCTTTGATAATTTATGTTCACGTGAATTGTTTGTTTTCTGCATATTTTGTTGTTATGCTCGTCGATGCATGTGTCGGCTCTTTTGTCTGTAGCTAATAATAGCTCTGACAGTCGATCTTTTATATATAATCTGTTTTGGTATATTAGATATATGTTGATGATAATATGAAAACTTTTGGAATTATATTAGGAGAGCAAGAAAAGTCATGTTAATCCTTGCCCAATGTCAATGCGTCGTGAGTGTCTTTGTTTCTTTTAATTAAATACTTGTCCCATTAATTATGCTGCTAGAATATGGCAAAAATAAAAATAAGAATAACGTTTTTAATAAAAAAAAATGTTTTTAATAAAATAATGTTTTGATAAAATAATGTTTTAAATAAAATAAGTTTCTATGTCACATGTCTATGATTTTGTAATTTCGTCTGTTGTGTGCTCTTATAGTGTAAACTGTAAAGTTTATTTGACTGCATGACTTTGGTAGGTTAGATCAGTTTACTTTGTTTAATTGTTGTTCAGGTATTTCCTTATATATGTGAAGAAACTATTAACTTTTGAGAATGAACTTATCACTTGTTTCTTTTATTCAAATAAAAGCACAAACCCTGGTCCAACTGGTCACATTCGAGTTTTCTAAATCATTGGTGATCGTATTACGGTAATATAATATCTGTAGATAAACGTTAAGTAATTAAGTGTGTTCAATTCTGGACCATTCAGTTTGCACATGCCCTATCAACTGTGGAAGGATATAGAGGGTATGGCCTGGAACAAGGTGACAAGGTAATTATGGTCTTTCTTTCACCTTGTTTTGACAAAGTTATTGTGTGTCAATTTAATTTGTTCTTTCTTTATGAGCACGGTTACTATATATTAAAAAAAACTAAAGAAATATATTAATTTACATATACATAATTTAATTTTTATAAGAGTGAGTGTCTTTTCCTACATTGACATTTTATTTGGTACCAGGTTCTTAGGAAAGCTATTGCTGATACGTTCTATGGACATTTGCACGTGAAAAGCAATGAAGTATTTGTATCAGATGGTGCACAAAGCGATATTTCTCGTATTCAGGTATGGATCATGAGATGTTTTGACATGTAAGACAATCTCTTGACGTTATGCTTACTTGATTTCATCCACAGCTACTCCTAGGTTCCGGTGTCACAATTGCTGTGCAAGATCCTACCTTCCCAGTACGTAATGTCATCGATTTTATTTTATGTTTCATCTGTACTTTCTTTCAATAATTGCTGAACAGAAAAAGCTTAATTGGCTAAAAGATGGAAATAGAGAACTTCTTGTGAATGCTAGTCTTTGCCTCTTATGTTGCCTTCTCTTTGTGGAATTAGGCTTACATAGATTCAAGTGTGATTATTGGCCAGACTGGTAATTTCCATGAAGCAACCAAGAAGTACCAAAACGTTGTCTATATGCCTTGTGGACCTCAAAATAGTTTTTTCCCTGATCTATCAAAGACTCCAAGAACTGATGTCATCTTCTTTTGTTCTCCTAATAATCCTACTGGTTATGTGGCTTCAAAAAAACAACTACATCAACTAGTTGAGTTTGCAAAGACCAATGGTTCTATTATTATTTTTGACTCTGCATATGCTGCATTTATCGAAGATGGCAGCCCACGTTCAATATATGAAATCCCTGGTGCTCGAGAGGTGATACGAGTTTTCATGTATATATTTCTTGGAGTTATGTTTCATTACATTCATATATATTCACAACCATCAATCATCATATTACATTTTGCTAGGTTGCAATTGAAATTTCATCATTCTCTAAGTTTGCTGGTTTCACTGGTGTTCGGCTTGGTTGGACTATCATCCCTGATGAGCTCTTGTACTCTAATGGTTTTCCCATTATAAATGATTTCCATCGCATTGTGACAACTTCCTTCAATGGAGCTTCAAATATCGCTCAGGCGGGTGGATTAGCATGCCTTTCTCCTGTTGGACTTAAGGTAGTTAAATGTTTTAGCATTAGTTTGAATATTTTGTTTATTTTTATTCAACATCATCTTTATTTTTTCTTTGATTAAACATGATAGGAGATACGCTCGGTGATCAATTACTACAAAGAGAACAGAAAGATACTAATGGAGACTCTGGCATCGCTCGGCCTCACGGTTTATGGTGGCATAAATGCTCCATACTTGTGGGTTCACTTTAAAGGATCAAAATCATGGGATGTGTTTGCTGAGATTCTTGAAAAGACTCACATAATTACAGTCCCTGGCTCAGGTTTTGGACCTGGTGGAGAAGAATATTTAAGGATCAGTGGGTTTGGACGTAGAGACGATATGGTTGAAGCATCGAGGAGGTTGCGAAGTTTCTTCAACACTCGAACCAAGCATTTTCCTTTTCTCTCTTCCGCTTCTAATACAAACTAAGTTGAACGCATCTCGGGACTTATATTTACCTTGCCTTGAATAATACCTCCCACCTCCCACTTGTATGATGCATATAAATAAAAGCTATGGGACCATGTTTAACTTTTATTCATAATTAATGAATAATCTTATATATTAATTTATAATCCTATTTTTTTATCCCCTTATAAATAGTCTACGTTGGACCATTACATTTAACTAGATTTTCTATTATTTTTATTTTTACTTAATTTAATTATTATTAAATATATACCCTAACCTAAAATTAAAGAACTAAATAACTAATCTATTATTTTAAATAATGAGTTCAATTTATATTAACACTACTTTTAAGTAAATAATCAATTATATTTTATTTATTAATATAAAAAGAATTATATATACTTACTAATTCATATATACAATTGTACTTTAATTCAAAAGTAACACACATTTTTTTAAAACCTCACCAAATACATAATAATATATCTTATTGATAAAGTAATAAAACTATATATATATATATATATATATATATGATAAAATAAATAGTAATAGTCATTATTATTTAATATGTTGGAACATGTTATTATTGATATTTTTTATGAATATAGTTTCAGGGGTTATTCCAATACATATAATATTTATCAAATATAAAACTCGCTGAACAAAACATAAAATATACTTTAAGTTAGGCTTGGGCATTCAGGTACCCGTTGCGATACGGGTTGGGTATTTGGAATTTTAGTTCGAATTTATATCACATCCTAGGTGTCATTCTGATAAATTTGTAAGTACAAATCGGGTTCGAATATAACACTTCGGTTTTGCTTATAAATTGTATCACATCTAAAATCCATAGTGTAACCATATATTGTTTTTGATTCAGGTTATATGGGTTTGATTCAGACATATCTAAAATTAAATCCAAAATTAAAAACCTCTCGAGGACTCGGCACTCTAAGTTGGTAAAGGGATAAGCCTTGCTGCTCTGAAACTGTAAAGCTTCAAAGACAAGGGATGTGGAGTGAATGGTCGCACGAAGGATGTGGAAGGCATCCGATATTCCAACTCAATGCCCTAGGATATGACGCACCTAGACGACAATGAGGATGATTCCCTGGATATGATGCACCAGGACGAATCGGTTTGATCCCTTGGATATGACTCACCAAGACGGATCGAAAAGATCAATGGATATTACACACCATTGAAAGAAAAGTGAGAATCACTCTCAAGGTTCCAAAAATAATCACTCAAAGCTTCTCTTATTTCAATAGAGATTACAACTTATTTATAGGAAACTAAACTTGTTGAGAAAGCTAGATAATTAATACATAGGAAATCACAAAATAGTGCATGGAGGAGAGAGAAGGTTCTTGGAACAAGCAATCCTTGCATGCAGGAGATATAAGCTTTCCATGCAATTTAGTTTCTGATTTTCGTCACTTTCCTTGGACATCAAAGAAACCACTTGATTTTTGTTCTTCTTAGGCTTGTAACTTCATAAAAATGGGCCGGACATGTTTCCTAACATCATGGGTTGATTTCTGATTATTTTCCATGTCCAAAACTTCATAAACCTTCCCAAGATCAAATCATACTCCTTCTCTTCAAAAAGATTTGTTCTCAAATCTTGCTCTCCGAAGAAATAAAACTTGTACACACACTTTCCAAAGATCCAGCAGATTTGTAGAACATAAATAATAAAACTTTTTTTTTTCTTTTTTTTTGTAGAAGATAGAAAGAAGATAATGGTGATAACAGAATTGAATACCAAACTCAGAGTGTTGCTCTGATACCAAATGATAAAAACCTCTCGAGGACTCGACACTCTAAGTTGGTAAAGGGGATAAGCCTTGCTGCTATGAAACCGTAAAGCTTCAAAGACAAGGGATGTGGAGTGAATGGTCGCACGAAGGATGCGGAAGGCCTCCGATATTCCAACTCAATGCCCTAGGATATGACGCACCTAGACGACAATGAGGATGATTCCCTGGATATGACGCACCAGGACGAATCGGTTTGATCCCTTGGATATGACTCACCAAGACGGATCGAAAAGATCAATGAATATTACACACCATTGAAAGAAAAATGAGAATCACTCTCAAAGTTCCAAAAATAATATTCAAAGCTTCTCTTATTTCAATAGAGATTACAACTTATTTATAGGAAACTAAAGCTAGATAATTAATATATAGGAAATCACAAAATAGTGCATGGAGGAGAGGGAAGGTTCTTGGAACAAGCAATCCTTTCATGCAGGAGAGAGAAGCTTTCCATGCAATTTAGTTTGTGATTTTCGTCACTTTCCTTGGACAACAAACAAACCACTTGATTTTGATTCTTCTTGGGCTTGCAACTTCATAAAAATGGGTTGAACATGTTACCTAACATCATGGGTTGATTTCTGATTATTTTCCATGTCCAAAACTTCGTAAACCTGCCCAAGGTCAGATCAAAAATAAAATCGAAAATTAAAAAGCAAAGCATAAGAAATAAACTTATTTATATATGATTGGATATTTAAGGTACTTATTGAAGATTTAAATACTTATTTTTATATATAGTTTCAAAATAAATATAGAATTGAATATTTGAAGTACATATTTATGTTTCAAATATTTACATTTGCAATTAATTTGGACTTTCGGATCGGTTTTTTGGATTTCTTGGGTTTTTTTTTATTTTTCGGGTTTTCCGTTAGGGTTCGGCTACGGCTAATAACACTTCGAGTTCGAATATATGGTTTATTACACTAAAAGACCTATTCTGAAATTTTTTATATTTCGGAATGGGCACGGATCAGATTTTTTGGTTTGTGTTTGGTATAAACTTTGGATTACGGATTGTATGCTCATGCCTACTTTAAGGAAAGAGAAAATGCAATTATATATAAAAAAATTACCAAAAACTTATTATGCGCTTTAGCGCGGCTAAAATTCTAATTTTACTTTAAAACAAAATAAAATTTGCGATAACATTAAGGTAAATTTTACTTTATGACTACTGGGAAAGAAAAAAATAAATATGTTAACAGAAACCAACCACATTCTTGAGTAATTTTCATTTTTACCATTTTCTTGGTACAATTATACATATTTACCAATACTAAAGAAACATTTTTAAAAATACATTTTTCAAGTGGCAAAAGACTTTATACTCTTGTTTTCTCTATATATAATAAATAATTATTTAAATAAAAAATAAAAATTAATAATTCTTTTATGATTTCGAATTATACTTTTTCAAATTCGAACTTTTTTTAAAAAAAAATTGATTTTTTGGGAGTTTTCATGTTTACCACTTTCTTGGTACCATTATTCATATTTACCACCACTAAAGAGATATTTTCAAAAATACATTCTTCGTTAAATGACAAAAGATTTTATACTCTTGTTCTTTACATATAATAAATAATTATTTTTTAAAAAATATATTTTTTGTTTTTTATTATACTTTTTCAAAAAAATCAAACTTTCTTATAAATTTTTTTTTTTGAATTTTGTTTTTCTGATTTTTATTTTATTTTTCAAAATTTATTTTTCAAAATTTATTTTTCAAAATTTATTTTTGAAACTATTTTTCAAAACTTTTTTATATTTTTTTAAGTATTTATTTATATATTTATTAGAATCTTAAATTTCACATTCTAAAAATCATACCCCAACCATCAACTTTAAACTCTAAGTATAGATTAGTTAAAGTTATGCAGTATTTTTGATAATTTTCCCAAATTCTTTTCCATTCGTACATTTATGTTGAAGCACCAATTCAATGGAGAACGAACTAACAATGATTACTGCCAATTCATAATCTAAAACAATACATTCTACAAGATAATAACGTAAAAATTTCACAACATTTATATACGAAGATTTTTGTTAGAAATTTTAAATAAATTCTCAAGTGAGTATTTTATAATTTTTAAAAGAATAATAAAAAAATAAAAGAGAGTGAAAATAAAATTTCAAATGAGCCAAAAAAAAAATTCAAATGAGAATCTTTGATATCCGTGAGAATTAGACACATACAAAAAGGTGAAATTTTTCTTTGTTTCTTGATGGTTTTCAAATCGTTTTAGTTTCTATTTGTTTTTCTTTTCATGGCAAGACTTTTATCTACTTAGAAATGAGGCAACTGTTCCTCGAAACGTAAATGAACTGATGCAGTTATTGAAACTGAACGCTAACATTTTTGTTTTTGCTCTAAACAAAGATCGGTGATATATTCTATTGGTTCGTAAACAAATATGGTCTATATCGTAGAGATGATTTGTACGGTTACTGTTTTGCTAAAGATTTAAACGTGAATGTTGGGTTTTACGAATCTATATACTTTGTCTGAAGAACCTCCATGAGCCCTTTGTAAAAGGGTTATCGGGGACCCGAGGGATAATCGTTTTCGATGAGGGAATTGGAAATTGGGATGAACCATTCAGTGCCAACTTGAAGATAGTTAGAATCATTTGTCAAAATCTCTTCATTTTGCCATTCTTCCCATTTCTCAGCTAAACCTTCTCCTTCAAGCATCCTCACCACTTCCGACATTTTAGGACGTTCCAAAGAAGAAATCTGAGTGCATAGCAGAGCCATTTGGATCAGCTGCTCCACTTCTTTCTCCTCGTATTTCCCTTCTAACTCTTCGTCCACAAGACTTTCAAACTTCTTCTCTTTCAAAACCTCTTTCACCTAAAAAAACACGACACTTACACTGTAAAGGAAAATTGGCAGTTTTGTAGATGATAAGAAAACCATGAAACATACCCAGTCGAGTAACATGATATCATCATCATTAGCAAGGCGAGCAAGATCAAAAGCCTTTTGTCCAGTGATGAGCTCAAGAAGCATGACACCGTATCCAAAAACATCAGTTTTCTCAGAGGATTTTCCCGTCGAAAGGTACTCAGGTGCAATATGCCCAATCGTACCGCGCACAGCAGTTGTCACATGAGAGTCATTATAATTCATGAGCTTTGCTAGCCCAAAATCTCCAACCACAGCTTCGAATTCTTCATCTAACAATATGTTGGCAGCTTTCACGTCACGGTGAATGATTTTTTGCTCGCACTGATCATGTAAATATGCCAGCCCCCTTGCTGCTCCCAGAGCGATATGCTTCCTTTTTGGCCAATCAAGTGCTGGATTACCTTCAAGTCGTTCTAAAACATGATAGATACATATATATAAGATAACAGAGATAATATACATGATTATGTAGTTAATTGTTTTTTATTAACTGGGTAATTGTTTTTAAGGTTTTATGGTTTTCTTATATATAGCCGTTTAGGCTTCGCTAATTAACGAACTTGATTTCTAAATGACCTTTATAGCACGTGCAAGTGACATAATTTAAAACCTGCATGTTAAGATACCTCTTAAACAAGAAGCAACACTTCCATTAGCCATATAGGGATAAACGAGCAATCTTTCAGTTGGAGTCATGCAAAAGCCACGAAGACGAAGCAAGTTCCTGTGAACAGCCATACTAATCATCTCGACCTCGGTTTGGAACTGAAGCTCTCCACCTTGGGTACGTTCTTCCTTTAGCCTTTTGACAGCCACTAGAGAGCCGTCGGCTAAACGTCCTTTATACACTTTACCAAAACCACCTCTGCCCAATACATTTTTGTGGCTAAAGTTGTCTGTAGCAACAAGCAGTTCACGCAGTGAAAACCTTCTGAGTTGTCCAAAATGAACCTCTGGGTTTTCTTCAGCTGCAAAAATGAAATGAAAAAAAAAAATCAGGCAAAGAAGTTTTAGTGGGGAAAAAAAGAGATGAAGATAATTTTGACTAACCAGGTACATCAAAAAAGCGATCCTGTGATCTACTTCTTATCCACCAAGCAAACGCAATGGCTGGACATGCAAATAGAACTGCTGCACCTGCAGCAACTCCCCCTGCAACTGCTGCAGTCATTCGACTCCTTGACACTGGAGGTGAAGGTGGTGGAGTAGAGATAGGAGGAGGCGGAGAGGGTGGATGCTGCCGTAAATTATTATTGGCAAAACTGCAAAATAAATTTCAGAGAATTAGTAACGCGTTAACATGAATATCTCCATCGAGCCGAGAATAAGACTAGGGACAAGAAGGCAAACCTAATAGGAGTGAAAAGCGAGAAGGAACCATTAACAGGAATATCTCCATTGAGTTGATTGTTTGCGACATCCCTGTATTTTTTTTTGTCATAACTTAAGATCGCATCAACAAATATTTGAAAAGAAATGAACACTCACAGAACTTGCAGTGACACAGCAGTCAAAGACAATGGAATTTCGCCAGACAAGTTGTTGTTATTAAGACGCCTAATCCACATACAAAAAAATAACATGCCATAAATATTAACCAAAGCTGAGTTAAAACTGAAAAAGATGCAAAGATGATTTATTTATTAAAACAATAGTGCTATTTTGAATCCAACAACATGGAATTTTAGGGCAATGACTGAAATGTGTTATTGAATTTGTACAATTAGACTCTATCTAATTCTGAAGCATTTTTGCTACACAACAGGGACCCAGCCAGTGACTTTTTTGAAGATAGCTTATATTGAGCAAAGGCCAAATGATATTCAGTGGAAGAAGGAAAGTTTGCTACATCTATTAAGCTGCTTAACTTTCTCACAATTATAAAGATAATAAAGATGCAAAGATACATACAAGAAGCGGAGTTTGTCTAGTTTGCCAAGCGAGGATGGGATAGGACCGCTTAGTCTGTTCTGGTAAAGATCTAAGCTAACCAGTTCCCTCAAGTCTCCAAGCTCTTTTGGTATCTCCCCAGTAATGTTGTTGCTGTAAAGCTCCCTGTCATTAACTATACTTTTAATAATAGAATTTTTATTTTTATTTTTGAAAATCTCTATAAGCCTACTTTTTACTTACAAGTACTGCAAGTTTGGAAGCTGACCAAGCTGTGGCACAAGTTGACCAGACAGTTTTGCATTCCCCAAGTCACTGACCAAACATCAAAACAAGGACTTTTTGAATCATTTCAATTTTTTAGAAACAGAGAGACAAAGACAGAGAAGAACTTACACACGGACAACTCTGTTCTCAGGATTGCAAGTAACATGAAACCATGTACATGGAGAAACACTGTTCTGATTATCCCAGCTTTGGAGTGCGTTGGTAGGATCAGATAAGCTGTCCTTAAACGCAGTTAAAGCCTCACCTTCTGAGTTTCCGACGGCTCTGAGAAGCAAATCGGAAAGAAGGATCAGCCAAATAAAGCTACGTGGCCATTCCATTTTTTTTTTATGAACTTGTCAGAGTAAAAGCAAAAAATCCTTAGAGCTTTATGAGTGAACTTTTCAACGCAAACATTGGATTCAAACCTTTGACGAAGGAATAAACAAGGGAGAAAGGTCTTCCTGCACACGTTTTCCCGGCCGTTGACTAAGAATACAAAATGGACAAGAACTCTGAGATTTCTTCTGATTGCTCAACGTTGACTCCATTAGGAAACTAGATGACTGGAAGGGGAGAAGCTCAGCTGACCGGTGATAGACTCTGTTCGATCTAAGGCTAAAGACAGTAAAGTTTTTGGGAGAAACCTGATCGACGGAACACTGATTAATCAACTTACGCTCGGGTAGGCCTGGGCAGGTAAGAGTTTTTTGGGTTTTCAGGTACAAGTCCACTCTAGTTTTATTGGTTAATAATACTTTGGAATTGGGTAGGATTTATAACACTATCTTTTTTTCTTTAAGTTTTTATTGATAATGATTTGCACCTACTACATCCTAGAAGAATATATACAGCAAGAAAACAGTGAGAAACTAACGGTCCTTGAGCACCAGAAACTAACAAGGATAAAATCATTGATGACACATTAGAAATAACAAACTGATCTTGTTGCTTCGAACGAAGATAAATTAAGTGTTCTCGTTCCAGCAATAGCAGACATATTTCTAATACCTCTAACGAAAACAAGAACATGTAGATATAAGTCTTCTTCTTCAATTGACTTTGTCAATTTTGTTCCGAGTTAGCTTTAATTAAGCTACCGTTGAACAAATCTGAACTGCAAAATACAAACCACGTAGATAGTCGATCACATCCATTAACATCACCTTTAAAACATATGTCCCTGAAGACAATGGAAACGTGATATCAACCACTTTGCCACTTGACCCGTCCCCACCATAGAACATAATAGAATGAATAAAAACGTGACCACCACTATCCACCACGCACCACCACTCTGAAGAAGCCAAAGCAGTCAAGAAACAGAGAAACGAATCTGGTAAACCATCACAGTGACAAACACCGAGTCTTAGTCCAATGAAAGCGCCGCCTCCAGAAACAAAGACGTGTGCCTGAGAAAAGGAGGACGCAGTCCTTGCACCTGTCAAACCATAGAGAAACCACGAGATCTAACCCAAGAATCTCACAGATCTGACATAGTAGAGCCTTTCTCCCACCAAGACAAAGACATGGACCACCAAAGAGAGAACGTAGACGATAAGGAAAAGGTAGAGAACATAGAGATTTATAACACTATCTAAGATCCATTTTAATACTTTAGGTTTGGATACTTTTAGATATTATATCAAATAAACATGAATTTGAGTGTTTAAAGTACTTATTTAGGGTTGATAATCTAAATACTTATTTAGATACTTATTTCGGATATTAATTTGGATTTGGAGTAAAAAAATTTGGTTTATTTGGATTTTTGAGTTTTTTTGGGATATCTATTTGGGTTGGGTTAATAGTATTTCAAGTTTGGATATATTTTGTACTACCTCACATGATCCATTCAAGTATATTTACATCTCAAACCGAGTGCATTTTTTTTTTTGTTAGAGTTTGGTTCAGATGTCGCGTTTTAGATATTTTTTTCCATGCTTAGTGATGCAAGATCAGAAACTGATCGTAACCCAACCGACAAAAATGTCAACCATGACGATCGCTCCAAAGACCCGATCCAGAACAAGGGATTTAAGAGAAAGTTTCAACCAGTCAATTAAGGTTCTCTTAACTCAACCACCCAACATAATTGACCTAACAAGTCGTTTAACCAGCTCAGTCTCGACCAAAAGAAGGAACACTTAAAGAAATTGGTCCAAAGGAGTTCAATCCATTTCAGTCCAGCCCAACTTCGATGGACATGATAGCTTAAATGATAAAACTTATGCTTGTAAAGCTGATGGACATTCGAAAATAACATAGTTTACTGATTCGTCGATATCCCCACATTCCCGTCGAATATGACGATGTATCAGATTATTAGTTACCCCCAAATTTCATGTTGCAATATGCCATACAAGATGACATATTTTTCGAAGAACATTAATCTTACAAACAAAGGTTTGAACCTTAATGATACTAGGCTTTGAGTACTTGACCTCAGTTGAATGATTTTGAATATTCATGGCGCCCAGTGTCCTGATTTTACAGTGTATTAACTAACTACTCTTTGTATAACTTTAACAAAAAAGTATCTCGATGAGTGGATTGGCTTACAGTAAACTCCAAATAAGTGATATATCATCCGGTCGGTAACACCATGCTCTCTAGCATCTTTACATTAAATTTTTAGGCTCGCCATGAATAAATTCGCTTATTGTCATCCTCCGGTGGACTACGTGAATATTAGACCATGTTGGCCTCACAGAAATTGTTGGGATCGAAGGATTTTTCCCGACTTTAATCTCAAAACTAGATGCGCCTTTCTTCTGATTTCCAAAGTCAGTAATAGTTTAGCTGCTGAAACATTTGTACATATGTAAGAACTATCAGTATGGTTTGATCAAAAAGGTGAACAAAATCTATAATACTTGTCATGCAACACTCTTCCGGTAAGGGAGTCTGAAAATTGTACAAATTGTCATAACTATTTGGCGAACAACGCGGCATTAGATCCATGGATCATACAAAAACTAAAACCAATCTTCATCTTTGGTTGTGAAAAATCACTTCGCAAATAGATATAGGATTAGCAAAAAAAAAATGAAATATTAATTTTTTAAGCATTCTAAAACTAAAATATATCAATATTTGTCTCAGAGTATTTTATATTCGTTTGTATATTTTTGGGTTATATTTTCGTTAGTATCTTATTGATATGATAATAAGTGAAATAGTTGATAATGGATTGAGCTTCTCTTAAGATTAGAAACCGAGTTGAGTTATAATAATACAAATATTACTAATTAAGAAAGCTAAAAATATTTTTTTAAAATTGAAAAAGAGAATTCTCATTGATAAAATTAAACAAATGGAAGGAAAATGTAATGGGTGACGCCAAACTTTAAGAACAAAATAAAAGAAAAAGAAAAGAAAATATCTCAAGTACGGAAGCAATAAAATGGACCTAAACAACTCAATAGAAAGAAGAAGAGATGAAGGCGATAAAGAGAGCAGACGCAAAAGAGACAGAGACCAAAGACGCATCGGAACTCCCCGCCGGGACTGGAACTGGAGTTGCCGCATTTGCTTCACTTGACGAAGATGGCGCACCTGCTCCGGCCGTGGGAGATATTTCTGTTCACACCATACTAAATCATTATCTCTTATATACTTCTATATTTCATATTCAGTGACATTTTAAAGTAAAAAATATGTTAGCAATTTTTTTTCAATTGATTTGTCTCTTTTCTTTTTAACTTGATTAATAAAAATAATATATGTTAAAAAAATTAATAGTTAAACAAAAACAATTTAATATTGAACTATTTTCTTAAATGGTTCCAGATTTGAAACGGAATAAGAGTATTAGATAAGAAATCACAACACTATATTTGGAAAATTTTCAATACTCTTAATGAAAGCATTTAAATTTAAAAATTGAAGGATAAAATATGCACGCAAATATATGCAGATAAATGTATAAATGTATTCAAATTTCGAATTCATCATGATGTTTACAATATGATTCAAACATCTTTTGTATAAATTGTATCACTGAATTTAACTTATGGTTGTATATACGTAGCACCACAGTTTGATCTAAAGCATTTGTTTAATACCCAAACATAAACCATAACATACTTATTTTACTTGAATAGATTTTAGTTACTTTAAACAATATTATTCAAAATATTTAAGCAAAAAAAATTATTCAAAATAACAATTAGAAAATCCAACTAAATTCCGGATTGATCAAATCTCTAAAATCATTCTTTTTAATTCATGTTGTTAACCGAATCATAAACCAATTCGAATCAAAATTCTCAAACCAAATTAAAAAGAACTCTGTTTGAGTGCACATCTACTATTTACAGAAAAAAAGAACCGAAAATATCCTATCAGCGGACAAAGCATGAGAGAACATACCAGGGGCACTAGCAGGTGGAGATGCAGAGACAGCGACTGCAAAACACAACATTTTTAAAACTAGATACAACTAAATGCCGTAAATATATGAACCAACATTAATATGTAAAAGGAAAACTTACGGCCACAACGAGCAGATGGAGGGGCAGCAACTTTACAAGCTGAAGGAAGAGAAGCAGCTTTAGCAAGATCAAGAGTAACACCAAGAGAGGCACTGTTCTTGAAACCCTCACAAATACATTCAGGTCCTGACCTAACCACAGTCTTGAGACCTGAGCAACATGTTCCTTCAGGCTTCTCCACCGTACTACCATTCGTCACGAACGACAAACAATCAGCCATGTTTAGTATCAACGAGGAGCAGTCCACTGCGATGGCTCTCTCGCCGGACATTAATGCGACCACCGTGAAGATCATGAGAATAGATGTTTCCATTGTTCTTGACGCCATTGCAATTGGGAGAAGAAAATGATTATGATGATGTGTGTTTTTTGGGAGTCCCTAGCCCGCTAAATAAATGGAATTGCCTTTTTAGTATACATTATTGTTTATTTTGAATTGGTTTCGCCGAAAGAGAAGACATGAATCATTACTTTCTCAGTGTAATTGCTTTATGGAATTTAAATCACTTTTATGTTTAAAATTCGGTCGTCGGCAAAGTACCTGAGATTGGTATAATTTTAATACTACAGATAAGACCATCGACCTGCAATCATCCAGATACGGAAAACAACAGATTTTGGGAAGAAAAGTTTTTGTTTTGATAATAGATTGACAGAACGAGAAGGTTTTAAAGAAGTTATCATCGATGGTTGGAACTTTACAATACCAGGACAACACGTTTCAGTTTCTGACCGTATACGTAAGTGTCGTCATGCTATTTCTCAGTGGAAAAAAGCAAACAATACTAATTCTGCTAAACGTATTAAAGCATTGACGGCGCTTATTGATGAAGCCCATTCTGATCATCTTTGTCCTCTCCGTGAAATACATAACTTACGTAAGGAACTACTGCAAGCATATAAAGATGAGGAAGCTTTTTGGAGAAATAAGAGTCGCATTCAGTGGTTGACCTATGGTGATCGCAATACACGTTTTTTCCATGCTTCTACAAAAAATAGAAGAGCAAAAAATAAGATTTTGAGTATTCAAAATAATCTTGGTGAAGAAGTTTTTGGTAATAAGGAGATCTCAAAAGAGGCACTTCGTTATTTCTCTGAAATTTTTACTTCCTCCTTGCAAGGAAACATTCAGGACAGTCTTGGGAACATCAATCGTGTGGTTTCTGATGAATGCAATGCCTATCTCTCTCGGGACGTTACCGCAGAAGAAGTTCGAATAAGTGTTTTCTCTATTGGCGCAACACGAGCCCCGGGCCCCGATGGTCTTGCAGCTAGCTTCTATCAGACATATTGGGATATTGTTGGTCCTGCTGTAGTAGAAGAGGTACGACATTTCTTCAATACTGGAGAATTCTATTCCGATTTGAATCACACAAACTTGTGTCTCATTCCTAAGATTACAAATCCAATCACAATGAAAGATTTTAGGCTGATTGCACTTTGTAATGTAATGTATAAAATTATTTCAAAAATTTTGTCATTACGTATGAAGTCAATCTTACATTTTGTGATCTCTGAAAACCAATCGGGCTTTATTCCAGGAAGACATATCACTGATAATGTCTTTCTCGCTCATGAGGTTTTCCATTCTTTAAAGGTTCGGAAATGTATCTCGGAGAACTACATGACAGTCAAAACGGATGTTAGTAAAGCTTATGACCGAATTGAATGGCAATTTTTAGAAGAAGTGATGCGCAAGAAAAGTTTCTGTGAAAAATGGATCATGCTTATAATGAAGTGTGTTACATCGGTTTCTTTTTCGGTCATGGTAAATGGTAGCTCTTATGGTCATATGAATGGAACTCGTGGACTACGTCAGGGTGATCCACTATCACCAACCTTATTTATCCTCTGTGCAGATGTTTTAAGTTCTTTGATTCAACAGGCGGAACAAAACAATGAAATCCAACCAGTGCGTCTCAGTATTGGAGGTCCTTCAATATCTCATTTATTATTCGCAGATGATTCTCTATTTTTCCTTAAAGCAGATCAGACTAACAGTTCCTGACTTCTTCAGATTTTCAAAGATTATGAAAATATATCTGGTCAGATGATTAATTTGGAGAAATCCTCTATTACTTTTGGTACTAAGGTGTTCCAGCAGATGCGAGATATGATTCAGAACACATTAGGTATCCCAAATATTGGTGGTGGTGGGAAATATTTAGGTCTCCCAGAGCA
>NC_027750.1:32263380-32274094 GCF_000695525.1 Brassica oleracea var. oleracea
AAAAAAACGTGTAACACCTATAAAGTTGGTGGATTCAAAAATTTCCTCGCTAAATACACGTAAACTATTCCCTCGTAAATACCACGCAAAGTTTACGTCGTATTTACGAGGAAATAGTTTTTCCTCGTAAAATACTCGTAAAATTACATCCACTTTACGACGAAACAGTTTTGTCGTTACGTTACGAGGAAATAACGATGACTTTAGTTTTTCACGTAAATTCGTCGTAAACTCGACGCAAATTTACGAGGATTGTTTTTCCTTGTTAATTTTCGTCGTTAAGCATGTGTTTTCTTGTAGTGTGACCCAATTTCAAATCAGTGGGACTTGGAAGTCATTCGTGATCTGATTGAACAGACTGATATACCTCTCATCCAGAAAGTTTATTTACCCTATCAACCAGCCACTGATGGCATTATCTGGCCTTATACGCTCGATGGGAATTACTCTGTCAAGTCTGGCTATCATTATATAACTACAACTCAAGATGCAGAAATTGTTCCACCACCACTTGCTTCTTCTCCTGCCTTAACAAAAAAGATCTGGTCAGCACCGATCCCTCCCAAACTTAAACATTTCTTCTGGAAAATTGGTTCAAGAATTGTAGCTGTTAAAGAAAATCTTCGTCATCGGCACATTCCAGTTGATCCTATTTGTCCAAGATGCTGTGACGATAATGAATCGAGTGATCATGCTTTCTTCACTTGCCTTTTCTCACAACAAGTCTGGCGTCTCTCAGGTTCACCAGTTTCTTTAACCACGGCCAATGACTCTCTTTTGAATAAGTTGGAAACTATTTTCTCCTTTGCATCAAATAATAATCTCCCAGATGAGCAAAAATTATTACCATTCTGGGTGGTTTGGAGATTATGGAAATGTAGGAATGATCTACTGTTCAACAAAATTCAATATACAGCGGATGAAGTTATCTCCAAAGCCCGGACAGATTTAAAGGAATGGTTGGATTTTACAGTTTCATCGCAAATAACTAATTCTACGCAAATAACCCGATCTGGAAACATTCGGTCTCATTAGTCTCCACCCCCTTCAGGTTAGGTCAAATGTAACTACGACGCTGCTCACCATGAAGGTCCTCACGACTCTGGAATGGGTTGGTTAATCCGTAATAAACATGGTACTCTTTTAGAAGCTGGAATGAGAAAATTTGAAGGACGATCAACAGTTATGGAGTCGGAATTGTCTGCACTGATTTGGTCAATGCAAGCATGCTCATCGTTAGGTTATAGGAGCGTCATATTCGAAGGAGATAATCTCAGTATCCTTAAATACATAAAAGGGGAAGCCTATAGTTCTCGTTGTCAACAGTTGGTCAACTCAGTCATTGCATGGAAGTCTCGATTTCTCTCAACATCATATGTACATGTTCATCGTCAACATAATGGTTGTGCTGACTTACTAGCAAAAAAATCTATTATTTCTCCGACTGATTGGAGTTTGTTCCAATCTTGTCGAGGTTTTTTGTACAACAATATTTGTACTGACAATAATTAATAAAATCTTTTAGCCGGAAAAAAAATAATTATACAATGAGTTGTTTATTACGATTGTTTTATCAAAATTAACTGAAATTCAATTACAATTTGTTAACAATTATCAACAACAACATTGGTTGATCGAGGATATTATTACTATTTGTTAATAACGTTTCAACTACATTGGTTGATCGATTATGGCTAGTTTGGTACACGCTACTCACTTAATCATTTTCATCTGTATATAACAGTGTTTTGTAACATAACTAATTGTTAATGAAAAGTAACCAAGTCTAATGGTGGTGTCAGAAAATAAATATAAATTTTAGGAAACAGTGAACTGTAATCAAACGAGTGTAATGATGGCCTTTGGTGGAGAGGGTGCCATGAAATGAATGCAAAGGTGGCGAAGATTTCCCTTTACAGTCATATTCATATATAACTGAAACTTATAAGTGCATGCCTTCATGCACTTTATTTCTCCACCTCTTTTCTTTTTATGAACTAGGTTTTTGTCCAGTTGATAAAAAAAAAACTAGGTTTTTGTCCACGCGGATTTGTTTATTATTTTTAGTGTTTTAATTATGTTCCTTTATTTTCTGTTATTTTATTAAAGTTTTAATGTAGGATGTTTAATTTTTAATTTTTGATGTTCTTCGGTAATAAAAATAATAATTATATTTGAAATGTAATAGACATTATTTATTATTTGATTGAAAATTTTTCCATTTATTTATAATGTAGTAATTTAAGATATGTATAAATTGGTGTGCCTTTTTTTCTTTTTATTCTAGCCATTTTTCTTTCCTTAATCTGGTTTGTTGTTTTACATTTTTTTACTCGTCTTTGAATATTTTTATATATGGTTCATTCTAACTCCATTTTTTTCCTGCTTTAAAATTTTAGTTTACAATTAATATATGTAAATATTTTCAACGGTGGTCTAGATTAAAAACTGTTAAAGTGTGACATTGAAACTTTTGTGATTAGTGATTAGATTTTTTGTTACAACAAAATAGAAATAATCTTAAAACCATATGAGTATAAAGTCTCGTTAAATAAATTTTCAGATTAAATTACATAATTTTAAAATCCTGTAAATTAAAATATATACCATAGAAAAGACATAATATTTTAATTTCAAAATTTGCATTGAACAAACATTGAGAACTTAATATTTTAATTTTTAAATTTACATTAAATTTTTAAGATGATTATAAATTACTAAAACTATTAAAAGTTTCATATTGAAAATCTGGTTATCAATGATCTAAGAAGATCCAAGTGATAATAAAAATATGAATATGAAGCCTTATTTAATAGATACTTATATGAAAATATACTACATATGTTAGTATCAATTAAATTTAATTATATACCATATAAATAGACAAAAGTGATTATTTGGATTTATTTACCTTAAATATGGTAAATAAACCAGAGTTATTGTTTTGATTTATGTGTTTGCGCCAACTTAATTATATACATAATAGTTACTGAATTTCAATTATTTAATATATATTAATTTTTTTTTATATGTAAAAAATTAAAAAAAATACGTAAAAATAATTTGAACATAATGTTTATCCTGCACAAGGCGCGACTCTTAATCTAGTAACTTATTATTTATGAATTTGTTAATAGAGCATATGTGCTAGGCCTGGGACTTTTATCCGAGATCCGAATTCGATCCGAGATTCGATCCGGATCCGATCCGAAAATCCGGATATCCGGAGGGGCCGAATCCGGATCCGGATAGTAAAATGCCGGATCCGGATCCGGATATCTTAATTTTTAAGTCTGGATACGGATCCGTAAGTTTTATTAATAAATATTTCAAAAATAGTAATATCTATATATAAAAATTAATTTTATTTAATATATTTTTATTTTTATAATAGTATATATAAAATTTATGTAAATTTTGTAATATTATACATAGAAATAATTAAAGACATTATATATTTTTTAAAAAAATATTGTTAATATTTTATATATAAATTAATATTATTTTTTATTTATTTTAAGGATCCAAATCCGGATCCGGATATCCGCCGGATATTACAATTTTTAGAAGGATATCCGACATCCGGGTATCCGAGGACCCCGGATCCGGATAAGGATAGTAAAATTATGGATCCGCCAGATAAGGATCCGGATCCGGATACCTTAAAATTGCCCAGATACCCGATCCTCCCAGGCCTAATATGTGCTGGTTGTTTAAATGTTTCCAAATTTTTAATTTGTTTCTTTGTATAATTTGTATCTAAGTGGTTTCGGGAGAATTTGGACACACTTCCCATCTATTCACCACGGATCAATACTTTCAAATAAAATGTTATAATGTTTTTGTCCCATTTTCAATAGAAAAAGGAATGAGCTTATAAGAAAATAGTAAATGCTTACTTGTTAGTTGCATTGGCATCACAATATCCCCTTAATTCAGGTGGAACCCTGACTCCATTCTTTGGAATCGGATAAAAATACACAAAGGAATTTGAGGTAAAAAGCTTTAACATACATCTGCAGACTGGATGCAAAAAAGGAAGAGAATAGACAAACTTTTCTGTTCAGTCTGATTTTAAAGGTACATAAAATGAGAATTCTACTTTACCATATCACATACCATTCATTTTTAAATGAATGTTTATAGAGAGAGGCACAATTCACACACGAGACTCATGATCTTTCCGTGGATCATAGCCTCTTTAATCCAAAACCTAAGAAATTGACAACCCGGGAAAATTGTAAAGGGATAATGATAATGTTATATTTCCTATATTGTAGGATTGATGTTAATCACATATTTCCAATTCCTAGTTAGCGTATGACATTCTCTTTGTATATAAACCCTTTGTGGGATAATGAATAAACTACACGTTCTATTCATATTTTAAATTGTGACAAAAAAAACAAAGGACTGCAGAGAAAACTCTGGAATGTTTGTTAATGCAGTAGTAAGAAAATTATTACACATAAGAAACACATAGAATATGTTCACCTGTTTAGTATGTGATGTGTGCATTTAAGACTTCGAACACTCCATGTTTACTCTAAAGTAATAGTCCGAACCACTATACCACAATGAAGTTTAACAATTTTGCTGCCCCTTAAAACTATAACATAATTTGGTGCCTAAAGCATGGGTTTTACCAAATTTAGCCCAGGGTCGGCCCCCTGGATACTGCTACCTGCCACTCCCATTGCCATTGGTTGGAGCTGGGGACAATGAATTATTCCCAGTTTAATATCTTTGCGATCTGTATTGAGGTAGGGACAAAGTGGACCTTACTTGTATGGTGATAGATCGATGGTCAGATCGATGACGTGGACGATGGAAAAGCGATGATTAGTGGACGATGAGCATTGATTAGTGGATGGAGACAATATCCAGTCGGTGAGGCTAAGGTTCCTAATCGACGCAGGATAGTCTCCCTGCAGACATGAAGACAGAAATCGTAGGTCTGATTACACACAACAAACTCATCAAGACAACAAATTTTCCCCTCAAATTTTTAGATGTGTGGTAATAATATTTTACCTAGTATAAAATCAACCTTTCCCTCCAAACCGAACGGAAATGACGTGTTGGACTTTGTAATAATCTTCTCCTCCTTCTGATAGTCTCTTTTTCCATTCCTCTCCCATACACAGATCTTTTAAAGAAGTGAGAAATTGTATCCCATTAGGAACCTCCTTTAATTTTGCACAATAACTAACATCGAGAGTATGAAGAAGGGGCATTGAACCTTCTTCTACTATCCACTCTTCCCACTCATGTAATCCAAGAAATAATAGCATCTGCAACTGAGGAAACCCACCCCTCGAGCAAACCATTCTCTTCCCACAGAATGATCTTTTCCCTAAATCAACCTCTTTCAAGTGTGACAACTTCTCTAGAATCAGCATTGGATCCTCTTTCAAACGACAACCAGTTAGAGATATGGTTGTAAGGTGAGAAGGAAGGTGATTCTCATCAGGTAACCCTGGCATGTATACACACAACTCCAGCTTTTTTAGATGGATACAACCCAAAACAAATCCTTTTTCATCATCTGTGGGAGCAAAAACCTTGAAATGATTGTAATCTATGCTAAGACTTTCGAGATGTCTCAGTTTACTTAGAGACGAAGATAGCGTTTCCATAGTACACCCCTCTTCGTTGAATATGATTAAGAGATTCCTTAGCCTTGTCATACAGTGAAGATCCGTCACACTGCTATGCTTTGTTGAGAAGAACTTCAACGTCTCCAAGTTGATTAGGTTACCTAATTCCAACTTTGTCTTATCATGCATTCTCCCTGAAGGTAATGAAAGGTATCTCAATTCTTGCATCCCTTTAAAAATGTTTGGCACATAAAGTGGATATCTCGCATATAAGCATAAGTTTAAATAGACCAGCTGCTTCAGATTCCGCATTGAAGAAGGTAGACGAGATACATGCGCTTTATATAAACTTAGATATCTTAAATGGATGAGCTTTCCAATGCTAGATGGTATCTTCCCTCCTTCAAAATGCGCTCTAGAGAGATCCAAAACCCTCATCAATTGTAGCCTTTCAAAGAATAAACCTGATGCCTTCCAGTTTGAACCCCAAATAAACAAGAGAGACCTAAGGCTTGGACTATTCACTTCCTTCTCCATACTAAATGTTTCATCAGGACGATGTACAGCGAGTCTGCGAGATTTACGATAAGATTTAGAGTATGCAGTTGACGATGAACCGTGAACAATTTGTAGGAAGTTCTCTTCTTCAGTTTTAAGCAGACAAACTTCTCTCATCATGTCATGCAAGTGACATGTTTCAAATTTTGAAGTAGAAGCATTTTTTTCAGAAATAACCATGTTTCTCTTCACCAAGTCTGCTATGTACCCCTCTGCGACTTCTTCAATTGTCGCTCCCTCGGAATAACTCGGCCTTGGTATTCCTTCTGCAGCCCAATAATAGGATAAATTCTCCACACTGATTTGATAATCTCTGGGAAAATGGACGAGGTAGAGAAAGTAATGTTTCAAAAAAGTAGGCAACTCTTCGAAGCTTAGAGACAGTACACTATGAACTGAATTGCAATATCCATCATTAAAACTAGTTCTTCCTGCCAAGTCGGATCCAATATTCTCATAAACCCTTTTCCATTCACTTAAAGTGGGTTGGGCAGCTAACAAGCCTCCTAACACTTTGACAGCCAATGGTAGTCCTCCACAATGTTTTATCATTTTCTTGCCCATCTCTAACATGTCTACATCAACCTTAAACTCTG
Source organism: Brassica oleracea var. oleracea (assembly GCF_000695525.1). Classification (NCBI taxonomy): domain Eukaryota; kingdom Viridiplantae; phylum Streptophyta; class Magnoliopsida; order Brassicales; family Brassicaceae; genus Brassica; species Brassica oleracea. The sequence goes on from NC_027750.1 coordinate 32,270,135, forward strand.
CACAACATCCCACGTAATATTTGGGATTTAAGATAAAGATTTAATGCAACAAGACATAAAAAAGAGAGGTTAGTTGTTGTTACGTAAAATCTTACCTGATGTGTCTTTCCTAGGAAAAGCTATCCTCCGAAAAAGTGTCCAACTTTTTTTGGGGGTTAAGCACTTTAGTTTGAAAGTTACGCATTCTGTATCTGCGCGTAGTGCAACATTCTCGTTGCGAGAAGTAAATAAAACCTTCCATCCTGAAATATATTTCTCAAGTTATAATTCCTAAACAAAGAAAATATATCGCCAGAATGTGTCTTGCAATGCTCTATATATATATATATATATCTTCATAAATCAATTTTTAGAAAAGATAATAACAACAAACAGCAGATGTTTTACCTTTAGTTGGTGGAAACACATGCTTTATATTGTCCCAATCATCTTCTCTCCACATATCATCCAGGACAATCAAAGATTTGCTAGTTTCGAGTAGTCGAAAAAGTTTGTCTTGAAGCTCATCTTCAGTCATATCTGACCCTCTGTGTTCATCGTGATTGGAACTAAACCTCTGAAAGATAGTCTGCCACACATATTTTCGTGTAAACTGTTGTGACACACAAACCCACACAACTCCATCAAAATGTTTCTTAACCATCTCATGACTAAAAACTTGGCGAGCCAGGGTAGTTTTGCCAATACCGCCCATCCCACATATAGAAACCACTTGAATGCTCTCTTCTTCTACCAAATAGCCAACCAATTCCTTCACCTTTTCCTCCAAACCCACAAGATGGCTTTCGTTGTCGCTAGGAAAAGTATGTCTCATCTCCCTTTGTTTTTCTTGGATAGTGTCTGAATACCCGCTGCCATCAACAATCCTCTGTTGCACCCCAAAACTTTGCATGTTTCGGATCACCTTGGAGATTCTCTTACTTATGCCTTCCATCTGAGACACAAGTTCCCTGCGATCCGCTATGGTGAAAGCAAGTCTTCTCATGCGCTTCCTGATGCCACTTGTTCGTCCAAGTTCTTTCTTTAGAAGAAACGTTTCGATTACATCCTCAGCGTCGAAAACGATTTCCTTGATCTCTTCCACACAGTTTCTAACCACTGAACTTGCATGTTTCTTGGCATCTACATCTTTCAAAAAGGACCTAAGCAAGTTGACATCACTTTTCAGTACAGTAAGTTGCTCGTTAACTTCCTTAAATCGATCAGATTCTCGGACAAGAAGCTCCCAAAGCTTCTGAACTCCAAACGACAAAAGTGTCTCAGCCATATGTCTCCTGCTAAATCATGGAAGTAGAAATAGTATATTTATATCAAACTAGAGGAAATCCAGGACGGGGAGTTTAAAGATCATATTTTTTTTTGGCAAAATTTACAGAATTAGTGTACTCATAACTTTCTAAAGAGACATGAACTAATTGAGATAAAAGAAAATTTGCAAAATGCAATATCAAAGCCCTTTCTTTGACAAGAAATGAGAAAACTAAAGAAATAAAAATAATAGTCACCTCTTGGGAATCGCTTTTCTTCCAACTGATCTGTCGAAAAAGTGGTGTTTAGTTGTCTTGGTTAAATCTTGCTCAAGATCGATTATAAGAGTTGACTCCAAGTTAACACTGTCAGTGTCAAGTGTCAAACCAACCGTAGTCAAAATAGCGTGTGAATCCAAATACTTTGGCAAAAAGTCTTTAGAAACATTACATTTTTTTTTGGTAGCCACTTCCTACTTGCCACGTCTCGTTTCACAATTTCGTTGAAAGAAAAGGAAAGAAAGGATTTATATCTCTAAGTTGAATTGGTCCACCCGTTACATCTTTTGTCTAACTAAATAAAAGATAGGAAATGCAAATCACTTCGTTAGAAGTTTGACAGGAAGATAACACATGACTATGATAATCACTGGGTGATGAATGCTAAAATAATGCAGCTATCATAACTATTTTGTTCTATAGGAAGATCGGGAGCGCCCTCCTCAGTAGATAGATTAACCCCCCAGGATTTCATAAAAGATTTCGAAGTTTGCATAAATAAAAAATTAAGAAAAGGAACCCACAGATACTAATAAGTTCATCTTAAGCATCAAACATGTAGATACTCCTAAACACTTCATGGCCGACAGAGGAAAACAACTAGAGTGAGCTCCTGAGGACGAGTTCTATTGCAGCTCAATTATAATCACGAAAGGACGAGTTCTATTGCAACTCAAATCCGAAACAGGCTCTTGAAAATTCCAAGCATTTTCCGCGAATAAAATAACATAATTTTAGTCTAAACTTAGTATGACTACTCACCAAATATACATCTTTCCAACTATTATTATTTGTTTATTGTAAACGTCTCTTTAGCCAACGCATTTCTACCGATTCTTTTATCATATAAACTACGTTAAAATCCGCGTGAGATTAACATTTTAGATAAAAATTATTTTATGTATTATATGTTTTTTATATATTATTAAATAATAAATATATATTGAATAATAAAAAAAAATCAGTAACTATGTATTGATGTGAACATATAAATAATTTTTATAAATCCAAACAACATTTTTTTCTATTTGATATAGTACATAATTAAATTTAAATGATATTAGCATATATGTAATATATTTTTAATATTAATATCTATTAAATGATGCTTTCTATTTATATGATTATTTTTGATCATCTGTATATGTTATAACAAAAACTTTAAATTGCTAATAACAAAATTTTCATTATGTGATTCATAGTTTTAGTAATTTAAAATATTTTTAGAAATAAAGTTGTCAATATTTGTTGAAAGCTTTTATAAAAAAAAAATCTTCAAAATTTAAATATCTATGTACTTTTATATGGTATATAGCTTAATTTAAAATAATATATATATATATATATTTTAATCTTAATACTTTTTAAATAAAATTTTATATGATTTGTAACTATTTGTATCTTCTCATAACAAAAAAATTAAACCATGGATCAAAAAATTTGAATATAAGACTTTTAGCAGTATTAGTAATTTTTAGTCATTTTTAAAAATTCAGAAAAATATCATATACAAAAAAATTTAAATTTTCATTATATGGCTAATATGGTTGTTTAATTTATTTTAATAGTTTAAAAATTAAACAAATATGATAAAAGATACATTAATTTTTTTATCAAATCTTTATTATTAAAAATCATTAATTGCCATATATATTTTTAATGATTTTAGCCATATTAGGTAATTCCATAATTTTTATTTAAGGAAATAACGAATGACATTAATAATGAATTTATGGTTAGTTTAATAAATAGCTTATTGTATATTTAGATGGACCAACCTATTTTTCTAGAGATTCTAAGAATCATCTGGCTACCAAAAGATGTTGTAATGATTCTCAATTAATTAATATATAAAGAATATGTGATCTGCCTCTGTGACAACTTACAAGGGATATAACAAAAAAGTTTTAACAAAAAATTCTTATCTGTTATGAACCAGATTGTGGATGGCTCATAACCAAGAGATTATGATTTGTAATCTTTCCATTTATCTATGACGGTGTAATCTTCTATATAAGGAACCTCTTTTTTTTTTAGCAACATATAAGGAACCTCTATGTTATGAATAAAGTTAGATTTTTCCATTACTTTCACTACACGTTATTAGCACGAAACTCTAAATCCTTAAGCTGATACCCAAATCGAAAAACCCTAAAACCCTAACCCTAGCCGGCGATCCGACGAACCCTAAACCCCGATCGCGTCTCTTGTTCCCGCATCTGTTCCAGCTCGCGTCCCCGACCAGCTTCAGCCCAAGGCGTTCCTGATCCTAGCCCAGACGTTCGCGACCCGAGAACAGCTCCAGCACGCGACATCTTCCTCGTTCGCGACAGCATCAGACAGCTCGCGTCCGACGATCAAGGCGTTCCCGATCAAGCAACAAAGGACGCCCGCGACCCGATAGAAGCGACTCGATCCATTCCAGCTCGCGTCC
>NC_027750.1:32274118-32274436 GCF_000695525.1 Brassica oleracea var. oleracea
TGTTTTAAATAGAAACCCTAAATAATCCGTATGATATGTTATATTGATCTGATTTGGATGTCTTTGAGAATTGAGAATTCGTATGCTAGGTTGATAGATTCATGATAAACTCTAATGTCTTAAGGTTTAAGATTGTATGCTAAGTTCGATTAAACTGATTGATCTAATTATATGTTTTTGAGGTTTGATAAATTCAGATACTAGATAAATTATTTACACATGGTTTATGCTAAATACCAATCAGCCTTGAAACTGACTCATTGAAATTCATGTTTGAAATCTATATTCCATTGATTGTTAAACCCTAATTGCATGATT
>NC_027750.1:32276678-32276968 GCF_000695525.1 Brassica oleracea var. oleracea
TATCGCCAGTCTGAAAGAAGACTATGGCTAGGCTAATATATTATTGCCTAAGGGTATGCATCTAGAAATCAGTGATGCCTTATATTCACCCAGCTCTAAAAGCAAGAGCAGCCTATTGAGTTTTAAAGATATAAGAATAAATGGTTTCCATATTGAAACAATGGGCGAAGGAAACAAATAGTTTCTTCAAATATATGTATAAAATCGCCCAAGGTCATAATAAGTCCTAAAGACTATACCTGCATTCTCTACTGACCTAGACTATGCATAGATCAGTATGATAGAGGCTA
>NC_027750.1:32277117-32277763 GCF_000695525.1 Brassica oleracea var. oleracea
CTACGAGCCCCTTTTTCATAATAAATACTATATGTCTAGATAATACTGGTGAATACATGTCCCAAGTGTTTAAATGATTATGGTATGTCCATGGGGGTAAGTGTGGACAATTAGGTGATACATGTCCATACCAAGAACGGCTTGGCCGAAATCATTTAAAACGCAAATAGCTGATTGATAGACCATAACTTATGAGGTCAAAACTCCCATTCACAGCTTGGGCCACACGAAATTTACATGCACCTAAGTTAATACGCATCAGGCCATTTAGTGAGCATAGCTATCCCCTATCACAATTATTAACGGGTCAAGAGCCAAACATACCCCATCATAAGACATTTGAATGTGTTGTCTATGTACTAATTGCTCCACCACAGAGAACTAAGATGAGACCTCAAAAGGAGTATGGGGATATATGTTGGATATGATTCTCCCACAATAATAAAGTACTTTGAGCCAACTATGGGTGATTATATTTGAGGCCAGATACACGGATTATTTTAAGACCAGAAAGAGAAAAAATAATAAAGCTGGTAAAAGAATGGTAAAAGAAATAGAATGGAATCAACCATCAATGTCTTGGCAAGATCCTCGGACTAAAGAATGTGAAATAGACGTCCAAAGATTATACATTTACAAAGCTAGC
>NC_027750.1:32278799-32287529 GCF_000695525.1 Brassica oleracea var. oleracea
AAAATGGTACTCAAGAGATTTAATATGGACCAGTCTCACCCATTATCTAGTACATGGGCGTGAGATCACTTGTTTTGGACACTGATCCATTCAGTCCAAAGGTAGACGATAAAAAAGTCCATTTAGCCCTGAGATGGACGATGTAAAAGTCTTGTTTTAGACACTGATATGTTTGGTCCATAAGAAGGACGATGAAGAAGCCTTTGATTTTGGTTTATTTTATACTAACCAGCCCAAAGAGGGTTTATTTGGTTTTGTTGATTTGTTTTCAGACAGGTTATGTTTTACACATGGTGGTATACACATATCACAACAACATCATCCAAGATTTCGTGTGTGTGTATTTGAGGTCGATGACTCAATATGTTCGATCAGATTGTGGCATGGCCGATGGTAAAGAAGAACCAACTATCATGTTCGAGGACGAAGCATATTCTGCCCAAGATCTTCATCACCCACAGATTGCAGAAAATTGGAGAGGTCCAAGGGACCTTCAGTAATGTCCAAATCAGGGGGAGTAATGTGTGTTGTACTCTTTTTCCTTCACCATGGTTTTGTCCCAATTGAGTTTTCTGGTAAGGTTTTAATGAGGCAACATTAAAGCACATTTCAAGTTCTAAATGGTTATGGCATCCAAGGAGGAGTGTTATGAACCAGATTGTGGATGACTCATAACCAAGAGATTATGATTTGTAATCTTTACATTTATCTATGACGGTGTAATCTTATATATAAAGAACCTCTAAGTTACGAATAAAGATGTATTTTTCTATTACTTTCACAACATTATCTCTCTTTTCTCAATTTCTTGTCCATTTCTCACCACCATCAATGTATAGAAATGCATAGATGTATAAATATAGATATGTCAAAATATTTAATATAATCAAATCGTGAATTATAAATCTACTTGACATTTGTTTACTGGATTAGATATGAACCTTTGTGTAGATAAATACAAAAAAGTATCACAAATGAAACATATTTTAAAAGTACCGAGGATCAAACTCCTTGTTTTAGCTAGCAAAATCATTCGGTTTACAGAGTACAATGTACACATATTACAAGTTAGCGATTTTCTTGAAAGAAATGTGACTTGCGTTGCAAAACAACATATGTTCGTACTGTGTCGAGGAATGTACACGTTTATTGGCAACAGTAAGGCACACTCATTCCACTAGTACTAAAAAGAGGACATGAACGAGTTCATTTCATTGGCAATAGTGATATGATTGGTCATTGCATTTTTCCAAATGATCCGACCGCGTATCAGTCTGTTTGTCATAATCTGAGCCTAACATGTCATTTCGATTGTCTACAACATCACATGGCATGGCATTGCATACAAAGAGATCTCACTAGAGTATTTAAGCACCAACGGTGACACACGATCCCTTTGAGCTGATTAACACACAAGAGAGCTTCGATCTAAGAGCCTCAAACTCGTCGTTTTCTCTCTCATCATTTGTCAACCAAATCGCTAAACAACGGTCCATCAACTCCCCACCGCAGGACCAAGACGAGCTTCCTTTCAGAATCCTCGCCCTATCGAACCTCAAGATATTGGAGAGGTTTGAATCAGATGGTTGTTCAAGGAATGTCCTCATGGTTGCTTTAATGGCCTCACACCATATAGGACGCCCAAGGTTCAAAAAATCCTGCAACGCCTTCACAGGAAGGTTTACACTCCCTAGTTCTGATTCGTTGCGTCCGCCTTTACCATGATAATCTGATCCTCCTAGCTTCAGTAGACTGTACGTATCCGCCAGCTCGCTAAACACTGTTCAATAACCATGAAACTTCAGTGTAAATAGATAGATAGATAAAATAGAGACGGAGAGAGAGAAAGAAAGATACCTTCTAGCTTTCCGTCACTCCTATAAACCTCGACTCCATGAAGTCCAGCATCTTTCAACCTCCGAATCACACTGACGTGGTCCTTCAACGCCCACGGATGTGCAAGAACAGCTACACCACCAGTTTTGCATATAAGTTTCACTGCTTCCTCGGACTTAGGCTCGCTCCCTCTGCGAAAATAGTTGTCCGTGAGTAAACTTCATTACTCAATCCACCAAAAATAACTTGTTACACCTGAATACGGGTATAAAGGATTGTAAAGTTATTCGTTCACATAATAATATACAAAACCCTAAAAACGGGTATTTGCCTCAATACGATTTCACTCTTAAGTTCTTGGGCTTACTTTGAGTTGATTCACGTTTGTTCACAACACAACTACACTAAAAAGGATAAATGTAGTGCGGAAAACAAGATTCTAGACCAGTCTAGCATGCCTAAACTCCCTTCAAACATGTTAGATCCCTAGATAACAGACCCAAACATAGCTGATGAACATTATTATTCAACACAGCTACAAACTATCTACCGTAAGTACAATCATGAGCCAAACCAACACGAGGCTTCTCAAAAACAATCAAATGCGCAAGGACTCATTATTAATCAGGTCAAACATAGGGAAGAAGCAGAACCACGTACGTGGCATAAGCAGGTCCATCATCATGTAGATATTTAGTGAAGGCCTGTCTTAAATTCTCCACGTATCCAGCTTCAAGAAGGGCTCGAGCAACGTGCATCCTACCGGGGGCAACATCCTCGCCAGCAATCCTGGTGACGTGTTCCCATTTGAGAGGTATCTTAAGTTTATTCAGTTTCGACACCATTTCTCTCCCACGGACAAACCGCCCGTCCCTTATCTTCGCCAAGAAGTTTTCCAATTCATCGTACATCGCCGGACCGGAAGCGCCATAGTACGCGAGTATATGCACCGGTTCTTCGGAACCGGACTCTCTGGAAGAGAACAATGTGCTGATCTCGATACCGGGGATGATCTTGATGCCGAATCTACGCCCTGCTTCTACTGCTTCTGGAATACCAGCCATTGTGTCGTGATCCGTTAGAGAAAGAACCTTCACCTGCATTGTTCACATTCATAAGCAAATCAGATCATTGCTTAGGGCCCACGATAGGCCCGGGATACTCCAGGTTAATCAGAAAAATAAAATAAAAAACTGTAAGATGTGAAACTAACCCCATTGGTATGAGCCCTTTGGACGAGCTTCGAAGGAGAAAGAAACCCATCGCTGCGATTTGAATGAGAGTGAAGCTCGAAGACCAGTTTCTCTCCACATCTCAGAGAAGCGTTATTGATTGTGACGGCGAAGTCATCGGGAGGAGAGGAGAGAGGTGGAGAAGGAGAAGAGCCTACGAAGAGCCAATCGGTGACCGACTTTATAGCCTCTGATTGGTCAGAGTTCATCTTCTTCTTGCTACCGCCACGATTCGCCTTCTTCTTGTTTCTCTTCTTCTCCATGCTTGGATTTTGGAACCGCCGTGAGTTCGACCGTCAGAGAAAAACTAGAAAAGAAAACCATGTTAAAGCGCAATTGTTAAAAAAATAAAGAAAAAAGACAGTCGCATCAGACCGGCCGGTACGACCGGACCGCAATCCATTTTGTTTTGGTAAAATGATTAAATTTAATTTTTGACAAAAGTTACAGTGGTAACTAATGTAAAACGCAAATCTCACAACACGAAGAGACTCAAAGGATTGGTGACGAAATTTAGACACTCCCACCTTCGGTTCTTACTTCTTAAGAAGAAGAACACAACCGAAGCACCAGACCGACATAATTTTCTGGATCTCAACCACTTTGGAGAAGGTAAATCCCTCTTTTTTCCGACATTATTTTGAATAGATTGATTTTGGGTTATATATATATATGGAAAGTGCGAAAGAAATTACTGGATCTGGAGATGTACTGAGAGATCTCTGGAAACTATTTGTTTCTTCATTTTCTTGGAAATTTTTTTATTAAATTGGTTCGTAATTTTATACTGTCTGATGTTACTCGATTGTGGGAATTTAAGAGTTTTAGTGGAACTGATGTTATGTTTGGGATGGATAAGGCGAAGATCTATGTTTTCTCAGTCTGTTGGGTAGTTAAAGTTGTGAAGACACCTATCTACGAAATATAGCTTCTGCCATGTCTAAGTTGGGCTCAAGTTTATATAATGTTTTAACAATGTCTGCCGTTGTTTTTGATGATATAATCTTGAATTGATAGAGCTTTTGTGTTTCTGATCTTTTCAGGATTTAAGTAAAAGTCCATCCATGCTTGTGATAACATAAAAAAAATCGAAGTTTGTGGTGTATATTTTAGAACAAGGAGATGATGCGGTTCAAAGAGGTATCCATATCTCCTTTTGTCCCTGAGCTCAGTTTTGCTTCTTCACTATTTTATCTCTTACTTTCTTGATATACTTTGTGTTTCTACATGAATCAGGAGAAAGAAGCCAAGAAAGAAGCTTTCAGGAAGTATTTAGAGTCCAGTGGAGTTCTTGATTCTCTCACCAAAGGTATTGTTTCTTTTTCTATCTTACACCATCACTTAACCTACTGCGACAGTTTCTCTATCATATAGTTTGATTGGTCTCTGACATAATATTTTGATTTATACTCTATGTTCTGGAACACAATGCGGATTGTAGTTCTGGTTGCTTTGTATGAGCAGAATGACAAGCCTTCCTCTGCTTTAGAGTAAGTTCCTGGACATTTACTTTGTTTCTAACCGGTATATATGATTCATAATCCCTTAGTATATTATCCTTATTTGGTTTTGCTTTCAGATTCATCCAGCAAAAGCTAGGAGGTCCTTCAGTGTCTGATTACGAGAAGCTTCAAGCTGAGAAGTCTGATCTTCAAATAAAGTACAACGAGCTTTTTGCTAAACATCAAGAAACGTTGAGAGAGGTGTCACTTCCTAACTTGAATTTAAAAGTTCATCGCTAAACCATCTATAGTTGATTAGCACATGATTCCATTCTTATGTAGTTCCTTATTGTGGCTTTACAATAGCTTTCTTCACCATCCATAATCATATTACATATCGAGTCACCCGTGATACACTGAAACTATTTGGCGCATTTTGTTTGTGGTTAATGTTGCAGTTAGAAGGAGTGAAGAGCTTGCATTCCCGAAACTCTTCGAAGGATGACGATGAGAGAGACGTCATTGAAGACGAACACACGGCCCTTGTAGCTCCTCCTCGCCACTAAATTGTTCGTTATTGTATATGTAATTCTCATTGCGACATTTTCAATCTCCGTTACTGTTAGCATTTTGAGTGTCATTTTGTTTGCCTATACGCATCTAAGACAGGAAAATAAATCGCTGATTTAAGCTGACTTGTTGATTGTTCCACTGAATAATACCCACTAGGGGTGGACAAAAAAACCGAACCGAAGCAACCAAACCGAAACCGATTCAAACCGAACCAAAGTCTATTTCAAACTATTCGGTTGAAGATTTTTCCAACCCGAACCGAGAAATAAATGTGTTTTTATAATTATATATATAAAAAATATTAATAATACCAATATACTTAGATTCTAATACTAAACCAAATATTTTTCTTTTTTTATTTATTAACATATATTCTTCTAATCTAATATGTAATCATCAAAATATTTGATTTAAAATATTTCATTCATTGCAGGCTTTTTAATTTTAATGATATAAAAGACATTACTAATGATATTGTTTATTTTACTTTCTTAACTTTCATTTGTTTTAATTCTTATATATTTTTTTTGTGACTTCTTAAAAGTTTTTCTTTCAGTTTTATATTGAATTTAGTTCACATAAACTATAGTTTATGTTTACATAATTTATGTTGTAAAACATAATTTCTCTTAGAAAAATTAAACGAAGATGAATCTAAGTAAAACGATCCAAAAAAAAAACCGAACCGAATACAAACCGGACCGAATATAAACTGAACCGAACACAAACCGAACCAAAATTACTATGGTTTACTTCAGTTGGAAAAATACTAGAACCGAACTAACCAAACCGAACCGAACTCGAACCGAACCGAGAAAATAACCGAAGTGCCCACCCCTAATATCCACATATTCAAAATTCTTAGATCAAGATTATTTCCGTTTTAAATATTTAGTCAAAAAAAAATTATTTCAGTTTTTGCATGAGATCAAAGCAAAGAGAACCAATCAGTAGATTTGTAAAATGTTATAAACAAGAGTTATTCTTGGATTTACCCTAGGGGGTGAGACCAACCAATAGGATTTTATTGTTTCATATTCGATATCTTTAAATATATATATATATATATATATATATATATATATTGTGGAGTTATATTATATTTTTAAAATAAATAAAAAATAAAAAATAAATAAAAAAATAGTAGTAGTTCAAAAAAACAACTAAATCCTTATATCCTTAGATAAACCCTAAACCCTTTGATAAATCATCAATCCTAAATCAAAAACACTAAACACTAAATCTTAAAAACAATGTACCCTTAATCTTAACTCCGCCTTGGATATTTATGATTTAGAGTTTAGTGTTTAAGATTTAATATTTATTATTTAGAGTTTAATGTATTTTGCTGGGTTTAATATGCTTCGCTGACGGCGTTAAAAGTATTTTTTAAAAATTATCTTTTTTTGTAAAGTAACTATTAATATTTTTTATTTATTTTTATCCAAGGGTTTAAGGGTTAGGATTAATGGTTTAGTGTTTTTAAGATTTAGTGTTTTAGTGTTTAGTGTTTTTGATTTAAAGTTTATGATTTATCCAAAGGTTTAGAATTTACCCAAGGGTTTAGAATTTATCCAAGGGTTTAAAGTTTACCCAAGTGTTTAGGATTTAGAGTTTAATGCTTTGTTGATGACGTTTAAAATATATTTTTAAAAAGTTTTTTTTGTAACTACTAATATTTTATTTTTTAACTTTTTATTTTAAACAACATAATATAATTTGACAATATTTTTGTTTTTTTTCTAAAAGATATCAAATATGAAATAACAAAATCCTATTGGTTGGTGAACCTACGTGTTCACCCCAAAATAACTATATCCTCATATATATTAAATGATAAGTCACGTAAATAACTTTTTTTATGTGTCAATCATAGAGAAAGTGTAAGAAAAATTGTTATAATTTGATTGGTTGAGGGATATTCAATTTTTAATAATTTTAACTAGATCTAAAATAAATAGTAAGCTTAGAACTAATTAACAAATAGTCTGAATGATATTACAAATAACAATTTATGGTAACTAATTGTCAAAATTATCAAAAGTGTAATAATGTTTGATTAATTCTTTTATATTTATATACTACGTAAAATAATTATAATAACACAATTTATAGAAATCGATATAATGATTCCATATTCTTATATAAACATTATATTCGTATTTAAAGAATAATAATAATTATTATTGTCTTATAAGTCATTTCTAAAAAAATATTTAAAACATTTATAAAATTATCTATCATTGCTTACAAAATTATTTTATCTTAATTTTAAATAATTTATATGAGTTTATAAAACATTAATAAAAATAAAAACTTCTCCTATATATTAGACAATAAGTCTAGATTACTTAACCAAAGGGTAAAAATGTATTTTGGTAATTTTCTTCACTGAATGTTATTTTTGTGAAAATTAACTAAAAATGACTAACCTAGGGAATTTCTCTAATAATTAATGGTAGCTAATTTTCAAAATTATATAAAGTGTAATAATTATTGATCAATTTTTTTATATTTGTATATTACATAAAATAATGAATATAAAATAATTTATAGAAATTGATATAATGATTTCATATTCATATAAAAATATAGTCGTATCTATAATAATTATTAATCTCTGATAATGTTTATATATGTTTTGTAAATAATTAGGCTTTGAAGATCAGAAGGATAATATTTAACGGAACATGTGAGAACTTTGATTTAAAAATGTTTTGCATCTAAGTCAAGTAACATATTCAATAAGGTAATATTATGATTGAAAATAATTCTAAGATGAATTTTGGGTTCATTGATTGTATGTGTTTTTTATTTCTCTATCTGTTTCATATTATAAGTAGTTTAAGAAAAAATTGTTTGTTTCAAAATATAAGTAGTTTTTATTATTGTATGTAACTCTTACTTTTATTGGCACAAAGATTAAATAAATTACATTCTTCTAAAAAGTATTTTTAAACATATAATTTTAAAATCATTCAACCAATTATAAAAAAGACAGTAAAATTTTATTGGTTGAACAGTTTTCAATAAAGTTAAAGTTAACCTTAAAATCTCAAAACATCGTATATTTCGAAACAACATAAACCTTCTAAAACATCATATAATTTGAAACATAGAGAGTAATATATATGTTCTTACAATATTTATATCTGCGAATTCGCGGAATACCTTTAATTTTTTTTTTTTTACTTTTATTGTTGGTTTTCTGAAACTCTAAATAAAGAATGTTTTTGAAGTTTTATAAAGTCTCTGAGATTAGAAATCTTATTACTTAAAGAATGAAAGATGATATGAGCATACTCGTGGTGGATAGTGGCACTAGTCACACAATACTTAGAGACAAAAGATATTTCATAAATCTCACAATGCAAAGTGCAAACGTACACACCATTGCAGGTGTAGCCGGCCTGATTGAAGGTCACGACCATGCATATGTATTGATGCCTAAGGGCACTCATCTAGAGATCAAAACTGCCTTGTATTCCTCAAGCTCTAAAAGAAGCTTATTAAGTTTCAAAGACATAAGATTGAATGGTTTCCATCTTGAAACATGGGAAGAAGGAAATAAAGAATTCCTTAACATAATTTCGATCACCAAAGGCAATAGAAAGATCCTAGAAACCATACCTGCAATGTCTACTGGT
>NC_027750.1:32287629-32287795 GCF_000695525.1 Brassica oleracea var. oleracea
ATAGCTTTATCAGCTAAGGAAAACGGGAACAACCTGCATTTTAAAGCACCTTGAGGAACTCCATTATGTCTCCTGGTGTCACAGACTCGCTCAAAATGCTCCAAGTGATACATCGGGTCCTCAGACGGGTTTCCATGAAACGGATTTTTCTCCACCAAATTAATGA
>NC_027750.1:32289328-32295204 GCF_000695525.1 Brassica oleracea var. oleracea
GGGAGTGGGTAAAAAGGAGTGAAAAGCTCATTGGTGCGTGTGGAGCCCGTAGAGCGTGGGATCGGTCGATCCTCAGTGGTCGGATCGGTCGATCCAGTGCATGAACCCGTACGGCTTTTCCTCTTAGCTCTGGATCGGTCGATCCACAGACAATGGATCGGTCGATCTATGTCCTGTGCGATCAATACTTCTCATTCGGTCCATTGTTCGGTCCATCTTGCTTCTGAATAAATCCCGAATGCGTTCTTTTCTTGCAAGCTATCTAGTAACCTGCATATTACACTTAAGAACACCAAAACGCATCAAATAGACCAAAACATTAATTAAAACCGACCATTTAATTTCTCCAAAACGAGTTTAAAACCGTTAAAAACACGGAATATCACTGTGGGTTCGGTCGTGCTATCGGTTAACGCGCCTTGAGCAAGGTTCCTTGCGGAAGAGGGTTTTGTTCTGTCGGTTAATGCGTCTCGAGTAGAGTTCCATTCTCTTGCGAGTTTGATTCCTTTTGTTACGGTTTCCTCTGCCGTAAGGTTTCTACTTTCAAAGATTAGAAGATTCCGAGATGTCCAAATGGCCCAGCAAATCCAAGGTAAGATACTTCCTGGGATTCCTGAGGGTGGGAGGCAGACTACTTTTCGGAATTTAATTAGAACTTCTTTGAAATTTGCGCATGTAGCTTGGTGAACTACTTTCTGGAGGGGTATCAGCTTCCACACTTCTTTGGTGAAAGGGCATTCTACAAAGGTATGCATTGTTGTTTCTCGTTCTTTGCATCTGCTAAAAAGTCCTTCGGCTTGAACTCCTCAGCTTTGTAAATTGTCTCCTAGTGGTAGGGCTTGTTGGATAATTGACCATAAGAAGACTTTCATCTTCGGAGAGCACTTTACCGACCAGATGTCTTTGATCCAATTAAACTCTTGTGGCGAAGAATATTGGTTTGATCCTAAATTCGCAGCTGCTGTGTTGTAACCGGACTTTGTGGAGTAGATACCGGATTGCACTGGTTGCCAAATATAAACGTTCTCAACTCCCTTCTGGCTTGGTTGAATGGACTGAATCTGCTTTGCAAATTGAGGTAAGAATTCTTCAATTCTCTTTGAGTTCCAGCTTAGATCGTCAGTAAGTAGATCAACCACTGTTAGGTCCAAAGCGTTCTCATTAATGGGTCCAAAGACCTTAATATGTTCCGAGAGGGATATCCATGAATCATGCCACACTCTAGTCGTCTGTCCATTGCCTATAGCTTTCCCTAAGTTCCCGTTTAGGAGGTCTCTTCCGTGTAGTATGCTTCTCCATCCGTGAGAGCAGACTGCTGGAGCTTGTATGTCTAGCAAAGATCGCTTATGACAATATTTACCTAAGATGATTTGTGCTAGGAGATTCCCTGGATTTGTTAAGATTCTGCAAGCTTGTTTGGCTAGGAGAGCTTGGTTGAAGAGTTGAATGTCTCTGAAGTCTAGTCCACCTATTGCTTTGGGTTTAGATAGACGATCCCATGAGACCCAACACATCTTCTTTTTATCTTCCGAGTCGTCCCACCAGTACCTCGTTAACACTGATTGAATTCTTTTGCATAAACTCGTGATACCACTCAAATTACCCTTAGGAGTGATTTAAACTCTCTCAAATAAGAGGTCGAGTTGTAGTACTTAAAGATCGAATTCACAGGGAGATAGGGAACCAATTAGATCTAATAGTTATATGATTAAGCTAGGCTAATAGTTTATAAAGTAGTAAATAAATAATGCAAATCAGTAATAAAGCAGTAAACAAGTTGAACAATACAATTGTTCAGCTTGGCAGTGAGTTGTTTGATGGAAGGATGGTTACTAGATCTAGGTTTCTATTCAGGTAATCATGATTATAATGATATAGAACTCAAACAATAACAATAATCTACCAGCTCTCACATGTCTAGATTATCTATTACTAGATCTAAGATCTTAGTTCTCGCATGTTGATCTGTAGAAAGTGTCGATCGATTATTCTATAGGAATATGGATCGATACACCTTTCACAATATCGATCGATTAGTCTATTGGATCATCGATCGATATCGCTTCTAGCAAGCTTTACGATCGGGTTGAATATGTGTTCACTAGGGTTCCTAAATCAACTCTCGTATGTTTCTAGCAATTCTAGCTCAATAGAATTCAGTTCAGAGAAAAGACCAAGCGATGGCATTGTGCCTAATGATTCTAAGATCAGGGTTCTAGTTCATGACTCTAGAACACAAGCAGTAAGAACAATTCTATGATGAATATCACAACTTAGCAGTTCTATATTTTGGGCTAATCCCTCATAACCTATCTGAACCCTAAACCTAACAGGTGAATCTATTTAGACATGAAGTTTGTCACAGAAATCATGGATGAATAGATATAAAACTGCAATAGATATAAAAACCAAAGACAATGGATTTCCAGGAGGACTCTGAAGGATTTCCTCCTTTCTCTCCTAACTAAGAACAATTAATTAAAGAAAGCTTATCCGTCAACAATGGCTTAGAAAACACATAAATAGGGTTTTAGGTCGTCAAAGGGTATTCTGGTAATTTAGGGTTGCTTATAGGCTTCAGCGGTCATAAAATATGCTCAGTCCGCATTCTGGCATCCATATCGATCGATGTCAAGAGTTCTACATCGATCGACATACGTTCCTCTTCTCGACAGCTTCCTCTCGCGAGGCAGACTGACCACTCCTCAGTAAAACGGGCATAACTTCTGCTACAGGATGCTTATTGACCTCAAACCGGTGTAATTGGAAAGCTAACTCAAAGCTCTATCTTGTGTCAAACTATGAGCTCAATATAATGGTGGGAAGGTCTCCATCCATAGCTAAACATCTGACACGTCTGTGCAGTTCTGCACCTCAAAAGGCTCCAAAATCACCATATTTCTCCAGAACGTACATGAACCTGTAAACACTCTAAATATACTCTATATAGTAGTAATTAGTTATTAAAACACTTATAGACCATGGCTAAAAGTGGGTAAAATCCATGGTCTATCAACTCGCAGGAAGTTCAAAGCATGACACGGAGTAAGTGGGGATTGCGGGGAGAACAGACTTCAACATAGTTGGTTTGCCTGTCTTTGATAAAAATATCGTTGATCTTGTAGCTGCTCTCTGTCTGATTCTATCCACGATGGATGTTAATAAGTCACGTTTCCTTCTGGAGAAGTGTTCTGGTAATCCAAGGTATTTCCCTGATCCTCCTTCCTTAGAAATTTTTAAAATTCCTTTGACCACAAACCTTTTTTCAGGTGGAGTTTTGGAGGAAAAGGTGATGGAAGATTTGTCTGCGTTTATTTTCTGGCTAGAAGCTTCTTCATACTGCAGAAGGATGCAATTGAGTTTAAGACAGTTCTCTTCGCTTGCTTGGCAGAAGATCATTGTATCATCAGCGAATAAGAGATGGTTGATCCTCGGGCATCCCCTTGCGACTTTGATTCCAGGTAAAGATCCATCTTTCTCAGCTTTTGAGCATAGACCAGAGAGAACTTCTCCACATAGAATGAAAAGATAAGGTGACAAAGGGTCTCCTTGTCTTATTCCTCTATGTGGTTTAGCTGATCCTTGAGATGTGTCGTTGATTAGATATGAGTATGATACTGTTGAGACACATTGCATGATCCATGTCGTCCATTTTTGATGAAATCCCAAACGTTGCATCTCTTGAGTTAGAAATTTCCATTCAACTCTGTCGTAGGCTTTAGACATGTCTGTCTTCACTGCAATAGTACATCATTTCTCCGCCTGTGATGTTTTGAGATATTGAAGTACCTCGTGTGTTATTAGAACATTGTCTGAGATGGCTCTGCCTGATGTGAATGCTGATTGGTTCTCTGGTATAATTGTTTCCAGAACTGGTTTGAGCCTGATTGATAGCATTTTGGATATGATCTTGAAGAAAACATTGCATAAAGCTATAGGCCTATAATCAGCCATTCTTTTTACTCCTTTGATCTTTGGAATCAGTCTCACAAGTGTTTCATTTTGCGAGGTTCGGAGGATACCGGTTGAGAAGAAGCCCTGGATATCTTGTATCACATCTGGACCCACTACTTTCCAGTATGCCTGAAAAAAAAAGCTTGCTGAGAAGCCATCAGGGCCTGGAGCTTTGCCTGGGTGGATTGCAAAGGTTGCCTCTTTGATCTCTGCTGGTGTTGGCTCCATAGTAAGGTTCTCATTCATCTGTTGTGTTATGCAGGGTTTGAGGGCGTCTTCGACTATTTTGGATCCATCAAAATTCGTTGAGGTGAAGAGCTTGTTGTAGAAGTTGCAAATCCCTGATGATATTTGTTCTTCCTCAAACCAAGGTATGCCGTTTTCATCTTCCATTACTGAAAGTCTTTTTCTAGCTTGTCGTGCTTTAGTTGTAACGTGGAAGTAGCTGGTATTAGCATCACCCAGACTTAGCCATAGCTCTCTACTTCTCTGACGCCAAAACTCTTCTTCTCTCTTGTAGTTTTGGAGTAACTGGCTGTTGAGTTGGAAAATTAGTTCCTCATCAGGAACGGATTTAGTCAAAGCCTCGTCTAACTGTGTCTTCAACATCTTGAGGGTCTTCCTGCTGTTTTCATAGAAGGCTTTGCTCCATCTGCAGATAGCTCTTCTACAGAGGGCAAGTTTGTCTTCAACATGGAGACGGGAAGCACTATTCCAGGTATCCTTGACTAACGTCTGAACTTCAGGGTTTTTTCTCAAACTTCTATCAAATCTGAAGATCTTAGTACCCTTTCTTCGTGAGGTATCGAGGAAAGATATTAGTGGTCTATGGTCTGAGGCTTCGTATTTCAGGTACTGGCTTCTACAGGAGGGAAATAGGTCTGGCCACTCACTGTTGCACATTGCCCTATCTAGTCTGCACTGGACCAGATGTGAGTTTCTCTTGCCTCTCCACGATAAACAGTTTCCAAAGTGTTTAATATCGGATAGGTCATCCTGTGACAAGAAGGTTCTGAAGGCGTAGAAGGTTCCTTCCGGTCTGACTATCCCTCCATTCTTCTCGGAGTTGTCTATGATTTCGTTGAAATCTCTCGTCAAGAACCAGGTTCCTCCATTTGATGGGTGCAAGTTAGATATTTCATTCCAGATCGCATATCTCTTTGTGTGGTCCGGCTCTCCGTAGACAAAGGTAGTTTGAAAAATGTTTCCTTGGTAGTTGATGATTGTTTCTACGTAGTTATTGGTCGAAACTAACACAAAGACATCAATGTCACTCTTCCAGATGAGGAGGAGACCGCCACCACCAGGGTTATGAGGGGGAACTTCATGATGTTTTTCAATGTTCAGTCAGTCGAGAGTTCTAGCAATCGCGTCCAGGTTGTTCTTTGTTTTCATGAGAAAGATGATATCATGAGCATTTTTTCTGTGAAGCTCCTTTAGCCTCTAGACTGTTTCGGGGTTTCCCATCCCACAGCAGTTCCAGCTTAGAATGGCTAAGGAACCTGGGGAGGAGAAACCCGAAAATTCGGCTTCTTCTTTGAAATTGATGGAATCAGCTGGATCGGTGGGTTTCTAGAGCTCTGGGAGTTTTCGGCCACAGTCTTTGATTTGTTTGCTCTCTTCTGTCCTTTTGAGGAGCCTTCGTTGGCAGTTCTGGTTCTTCCTGGTGAATTTTGGATTTGAGAGATCCTCCTTTTCTTTGAACTTGCTACTCAAAGGATATTAGGACTGTTCCTTGGTGATCTGATCTTTAGTGCTCCCCTTGATCTTCTTCTTACTTTATTTTGAACCTCCAATAATGTTTCTTCAATTTCAGTTTGAGGCAGCGCATCTTGGATTGGGAGATGTGGTTCCTCCGTGTCTACACCAGGCTCAGGGCTGATGATTATTGATTTAAGCTTTGCGGGTTCTTCAGCTCTTTT
>NC_027750.1:32295366-32298891 GCF_000695525.1 Brassica oleracea var. oleracea
GGGGGTGAAATCTACATCGCTGCAACGTGGATCCCCATCAATATCTTCCTCTTTTTTCTGTCTGTGGACTGTGTACTCCAGTTGGACCCGGGAGGAAATGAGCATTTAGAGGGTATTCTTGTACCGGTGGAGGAGTGTTGGGGTTGCTATCTGTGGTTCTTGATAGCATAAGTGCAGCACGGCGACGTGTTTCAGATGCTATTATTGCTTCAGTTGCCTCTTCCAGTTGCATGTTTGCGTCTCCCTGAAACACTCTGTCTTCTCGCTGCTGCCTCCACTGGGTCAGGGCAGCTTAGATACTGTCGAGTAACCTGATGTAAGTCCTCCATCACTTCTTCCATTGTTGGAATAGGGTGATCAGTTGAAACTGATATTCCTTTTCCCTTCATGGTGGTTTCCTCTGGAGCAGGTTCTTGGTGTCTTGTTGTTTCTTTTTGGTTTCCACCTTGTTCTGAGCTCTGGATCTGTCTCCACATTCCTTGGCTTCTTTGAGGAAACAGATCTTTACCCTTTTGCGAGCTTCTGTTAGTACTTTGTCTTTGTTGGTAGTATTGTGGAGATGAGGAGATCTGAACTCCTCCTTGTGGTGGTTTTTGTCTCCATGTCTGAATCTGGCCATCCGCAGCTTTAGCGGTATTAACTGGTGGAGGATGTGCGTTTGTTTAGTGCTCTCTGTCCCCGAAAGGATTGCCATGTCTGTCCACTTGTTCCTCGAAGTCAAAAAGGTTAGTGTCTGACTTCCCCAAGCTTGATTCTCTCTTTGTGGCTTCTCTAGGCATAGATCTAGGTTGGTCTGTCTTTTGATATGCTTCGTATGTCTTTGGAAGCAGGCTCTGGCCTTCCAAAGATATCTACTTATTTCAAATTTTTGTAATATATAATATGAGTGTGAAATACGCAGATGTTATATCAATAAATGTGTAGAAGTGTCTAGTGTCAAGTAATGTAAGAATCACACTTAACTTGTTAAAGTGGAATATCAGCTCCATCCAAATGTAATACTCACAGAGCTTCAGCTTCAGAAAAAGAAATGAGATTCCATTTATTCTTGCATTGAATCCTGAATACCAAAATAATAGATTGTTGATTTCTCCATACTAATATTTAGTCCCTACATCCTGGTGATGTAGTCAAATAGTTTAACAATACTATCGAAGAGTAAACCGAACCGAAGACCCATGCCTAAGAGAAAGTATACCATTCTCTAATATTAATACAATTGCAGGTTAAGAAATGAGGTGAAATGTACAGACAAAAAGGAGTCTCCACGAGCAGACAAAAAGAAGGAGACTGTAATTAAGCTCAAGAATGGTGAGCTCGTCATGAAGCCGGTTTGAACAACATAAACCAGGAGGATGAAGCCGGTTTCCGTTAGGGATTGAGAAGACTGCGATCATGAAATGATGACGTTGTCGCGAAGAATATGGAAATAGGATATTCGAGATCTTGGGAAATGTTCTACTATAAAATGAAGGCGGCCGAAATGTTATTACGTTACGTTTTGAAGAAAAAGATATACTCAAGCAAAAGCATCCGCAGTTAGGGTTTTTGGTGAGTGAGATTTGTGTTAGAGAAGTGATTGTTATCACACTAGAATATCTTGGGTAGTTAGGAATCCTCACTCGTGATACACAAGCTGTGTCTAGTCACATAAATTTGATTAAACAAAACTGTAAAGTTTGCTTAAGTTATTTCTGATAAAAGAATTATCAGAAGAATACTCATGCTCTGCCGAAACTTTTGTATTATCCAAGTTCCAGATATTTTAGTCTCCTCTTTTTCCCCACATAAGAGTGCGCTCCCCAAGTCGGCATTTTGTCCCCTGTGGCCAATCAGTTTTTAACAGCAAGACATTTGATTAGCGAGAATTGTGGAACTCCGAGAGAAAACCAAATAATCTTTCTCCAGTGGACTCTTTTTCTCTTTTGAGCCTTATTTTCTCCTATGTCTTAGCTGTTGAGAAGTAATTTTTGTAGTTATCTTATGATTCCCCTATAACATTACGTTTGTACTCAGATAATGGTAAAATGTGGCTCATTTTGGATGCGTCAACCGGTATTCTTATCCAAACAACCATGCCAAAGAAAGTCAGGCTATATTCAATTTTCAACACCTTAATTTCCTGAAATGCAGAAAGCCGAAGTCCAAAACCATTAATTTTTGGGATTACCGAAGATACCAACACTTGACACAGTAGGTCACAACGTTCAATAGTTTTAGACACTAAACAAGAGGTTACAACCAAACGGTAAAGATTATATCTGAAAGTACGTGGAAAAGATGAATAATCCATAGACCGAGTTATTTTTTCTACTTTCTAAAGATCTACTATATCACTAATCATTATTATGTCTGCAAATTCAGTGAATTTTCCAAGTCAAAGGTGGATATTCGAGTAAAAGGAGTGAAGGTAAGAGGATAAGCCATGGCTCGGGTGAATTCTTTAAAGCACTCATCCATGTTGACCTTCTCTCCTTTGATACTCCAGTCAAAGCACTGCACCATCATTCCTATTGTTGTTCCAACTATCATATAAGCTAGACTTGATGCAGGACATCCTCTTCTTCCGCTACCAAAAAGAAGGTACTTCAGTGCTTGCCTTTTCCTCTTCTCTTCTTGCCCTGAACTTGAAGAAGTTAGAAACCTCTCTGGCTTGAACTCAAGAGGATTTTCCCATACATTTGGATCTCTCATTACAGCATAAACATTAACTAGAAGTTTCGTCTTCTCTGGTAGGAAGAACCCTCCTACCGTACATCCTTGATTGAATTCCCTTGGTATGATAGGCGCTGGTGGGTGCAATCTTAGGGCTTCCTTGATGACCGCTTGCAATTAAGGGAGGTTTGGCAGATCCGTTTCTTGAATTAATCTTGATTTCCCTACAACTGAATCAATTTCTCCTCTCATTCTCTGAGCAATAATGGGGTTATAAATGATCTCTGCCATTGTCCACTGTACTGAGGTCACCGAGGTATCAATGCCTCCAAAAAAATAGCTCATGTGTTGTGAAACTATAGAATAGAATCTATGTTTCTTTATTATTCATAAACATAAAGAGCCCTTTATATATAGAAAATTACACTATCATAGAATAATGGAAAGACTAAAGAAATGAAATACAAATATGGAAAGAATACAAATCATAATCTAATGAAGAAAAGACAAGATGCCGATTCTCTTTCTCTCTCTCTCCTCACGGTCGACTCTCTCTCTCTCTAGCATTGGGCCGGTTATGAACCGGGTCAGTTATGAACATCCATAATATGATTTATAACACTCCCCCTTGGATGCCATAACCATACAGGGATTGTAATACGCTTTAGATGTTGCCTCATTAAAACCTTACAAGAAAAACCCTGTGGGGGAAAACCATGGTGAAGGAAAAAGAGTACAACATGTATTACTCCCCTGTTATGAACAACTCGCGGCTGGTCTCATGAACAGCCAAGATCTCCGAATGGTTTGAAGATGTGGCCGCGATCGTCTGTTCATGGAACGCCATGATATGGCCGTTCCACCATGTGT
>NC_027750.1:32300594-32300854 GCF_000695525.1 Brassica oleracea var. oleracea
TAATCATTAAACGCTTGGGACGTGAACTCACTAGAATTGGTCTCTATCATTCCGACCTTAGCATAGTAAAAGGCCAGTAGAGAGTGCATGTATAAACTCTAGGACTTTCTTATAGCCTTGGCCGATCACTATGATCTGAAGGAACTCTTTGTTTCCTTCGCCCTTAGTCTCAATATGAAAGCAATTCATTTGAATGTCTTTAAAGCTCAATAGGCTTCTCTTAAAGCTGGGTGAATACAATGCATCAGATATCTCTACAT
>NC_027750.1:32301071-32302333 GCF_000695525.1 Brassica oleracea var. oleracea
CTTACCCCCATGGATATACAATAATCATTAAACGCTTGGGACGTGAACTCACTAGAATTGGTCTCTATCATTCCGACCTTAGCATAGTAAAAGGCCAGTAGAGAGTGCATGTATAAACTCTAGGACTTTCTTATAGCCTTGGCCGATCACTATGATCTGAAGGAACTCTTTGTTTCCTTCGCCCTTAGTCTCAATATGAAAGCAATTCATTTGGATTCTGAGATTCCTCCAATCATACATAGCCTTTGGTAATAACACCGGTCTCTGGTGATCCTATCTCGTTTTCAACTCTGCGCAAAGGTCTAGAGGATTCTCAATAGTCAAATACTGATCTTTGAGACTCTCAATAAGATGATGGCGTATAATTAATATAGCTCCATATCTATCTTTCTCACTTGCATTATTGCCCTCGGTGATACATTCACTGAGTCCCTTGGATTTTAGGATGATCATAGCATCAAGCGCCCATTGCAAGTAATTATCTCCAGAGAGATTTAGGGCAGCAAAATCCAAGTTGTTGATTTTCGACATCTGAAATCATATGTTTCATAATTTATATTTAAAAATGTTCAAGCGAATGCAATCAATATGCTCAAGCAATCCGGATTCTAGGTATGATACAAATAAGTCATTCGTATATGATGCATACATGTTCAATCTTAGCATTCGGATTCTATATGCCTTAGGGCAGCAAAATCCAAGTTGTTGATTTTTGACATCTGAAATCATATGTTTCATAATTTAGATTTAAAAGTGTTCAAGCGAATGCAATCAATATGCTCAAGCAATCTGGATTCTAGGTATGATGCAAATAGGTCATTCGTATATGATGCATACATGTTCAATCTTAGCATTCAGATTCTATATGCAATCAGTTTGTACTATTATGCATGCATGATGCAAACAAGCCGCACGGCTACAATCTTAGCAAACGGTTTAAATTCAATCAATACAATGGTTATTCGTTTTCAATCTTAGCAAACGGTTTTCTAAGAGTTCAATGTGTAATTGCAATCAAACAGTCGAGCAATGCATCAATTAGGGTTCATTCGAGAATGTATGAAAACTATCAATACTAGCCGGATCATTATCAAGACGAAAATGCATAAATCATTTACCCTAGCAAGCGATTTCTATTTCAATTCAAGCATTCGGTTTTAATCAATCAAACAAGATAGTATTCGATTTTAATTTCAAGACATTAGGGTTTCGATCTAACAATCAATACAACTTCAATTTGAAAATCATTCAATCGGTTTTAT
>NC_027750.1:32302538-32302917 GCF_000695525.1 Brassica oleracea var. oleracea
CAATTTGATTTCGAATTAGGGTTTATAAAATCGAATGTGTTTTAGTATTAGGGTTTTAAATAAAATTGATTTCATGCATTCATGCAATAAGCATGTATGCGGCTAGGATCATGGATATTAGGGTTTCGATTTTAATTGATCAAACAATCAATCTCTATTAGGGTTTGGGGTATCGAACTTATGATTACGAGCTTCGATTTACTCATTGGAGTTTTGATCTATTACCCAATGGTTGTGATTTCAACATTAGATCATACTATTAGGGTTTGTAGTTTTCATGGTTTCGATTCTTATCAAACAATCAAATTCGATTATGGGTTCTCTTTAAGGTTTCGAATTACCTTAGCCTCAAGTAGGGTTGAATGGACCACCAAAGAGC
>NC_027750.1:32303184-32304540 GCF_000695525.1 Brassica oleracea var. oleracea
TAAGGATGTTCGCCGATTAGGGTTAGGGTTTTAGGCGGTTTGTTTTAACTTAGAGATTTAGATTCTATCGTCCTGGTAACGTGTTGTGAAACTAGAGAATAGAATCTATGTTTCTGTATTATTCATAAACATAAGAAGTTCTTTATATATAGGGAATTACACCGCCATAGAATAATGAAAGTACTAAAGAAATGAAATACAAATATGGAAAGAGTACAAATCATAATCTAATAAGGAAAATGCAAGATGTCGATTCTCTCTCTCTCTCTCTCTCTCTCTTCACGGTCGACTCTCTCTCTCTCTCTTCACGGTCGACTCTCTCTCTCTAGCATTGGGCCGATTATGAACCGGGCCGGTTATGGACATCCACAATAAGATTTATAACATCCTGCAATTGAACAAGCGTTTGTTATATTTTGGATGTAATTGGTAAATAAATAAAAAATTGAGAGGAATAGAATAAAATGAACGGAATTTAGTATAGAAAAATGGAATATATTTATTATACTTATTGTTTATCAAAATTCTTATGGAATGTCTTGTTTTGTATTTTGTTTAGATTTTTTGGAATTGATGAAATGAACATTCATATTCTATGGTAAAAAAAAATTAAATTAATGGAATTGATTATTCCACAGCATTCCATTCCAAAAACCTAGGAGTATTGATTCAAGTTTTGTATTAAAAAAATCATGTGATGAAACATATACCACCAAAAACGACTTGATGTTATTCCTAGTGATCTTGTATTCTGCGTTTTCATCTTCAGTAACTGCCAACAACACGTCCATCATATCCATACATCGATCCCTGTTTGGTTTTTCTTTGTGTTCCATAAGAGCACTTGCAACGGGGCATGAGAACGAATCCGTCAGCCCGGTCCGTTGCAGATTGATCCGTAAATAGCATCTTGACGGACCCGGTCCGTGGGCGACGTGGCGGAAATAGATTGGACGGAGGCGCGAATGTGTTTGGTCTTGGCGAGAAAAAAATCGTCATTTCGACGAAAGCAAAGAAAAAAAAAACCTCTCAACTCTCTAGGGCGATTGTCGGATCCCACCTTCACGATTCAACTCCGTCTGATCGTCAAGGTAAGTAGAAGCGTTTTTTTCTATATTAATTGAACTAGATTGTTTCCATTTATATTCAATAGAGTTGGAATCGTTTCGTATCAAAATTAGGGTTCGAAAAAAATCTGTGATTTGGGGATTTTTTTTTTCAATCGATTTGCTTTCGTTTCAATCGATTTTGTTTTGTTTCAATCGATTATTTTCCGTTTAAATCAGGTTTCGATTAGTTTTCGATCGATTTAGGGATTTGAAGACCCTTTTGGGTCTCGATCGATTTAGGGATTTG
>NC_027750.1:32307375-32312696 GCF_000695525.1 Brassica oleracea var. oleracea
AACTTCGGAGGTCCTAAACGCAAACCCTACACTAAACGAAATCCCGACAATTCTCAATAATATATTTCCCAACCGAAATGATCTTCGTGATAGGCAAACTCATGAACGATTGAAGAATGATTTGATCGAAAACATTTGGAACAAATTTGGCGATGAAGATTAATAATTTGTATCTTTATATTTAAACCTTGTATCTTTTAATCCTTGTATCTTTAAATTGAATCCTTGTACCTTTTATTTTAATTATGCAATTAATAAATTTTTAATTTTAATATTTTTTTTAAAAATAATAATATTTTATTGCTTAGGACTCTGTCTTCGGGATCACCATTGGACGAGCTTTTTGGACTCGAATCCTTCACTGTTCAAACAAAAAAAAATATATTAAACAATTGCCAAGGATCCCAATGAGGGGATGACCATTGCAAGTGCTCTAAGAAACCTCTCTAACAGCCTGTCGAAATTTTTGAAAACCGTTCTTTTCTTGAACCATGAAATTCCAAGCTTCTCTAGCTGTCCGAAAATCAAAACTGATAAGGCCGTCTTTATCTTCGAAGCATTTGCCTTGGCAACCAAACTTTGGATACTCTCTATATCACCGTTCTCCTGTGTAAAACTCCTTCCCATTGTCATCCTGGCAACGATGTTTCCGACAAGCTTTCTCGCTTCCTTGTTAATGTCAACGCTCTCCTTCTTCCTCCCCTTATCGAGCAGGATCCCACGTAACCGTTCTAGCTCATCTGCACGGATGCTTCGAGACTGGACTTGTGCGTTGGGTCCCAGCAGCTTTGTAACAATGAGTTTCTTCATGAACTTAAAGTAACCTCCATAAGGTGCTGTAACGAATCCAGAAGTATCGAAAAGGATGGATCCCTCGTTCGTAGGGAGGTTGCGAGACGAAAAGTTCACGTCGTGGGCCGTAAAGATCTCGTAGGCACAGAAGCTGAAGAGACGAGGATGATGGGAAAGAAAGAAGCTCGGAGAAAGAGGAGAGTTCCATATTTGGAAGAGAGCGAATGTAAAAACTCGTGGGGTAAAATATCAACAAATGTAAAAAGAACGCTTGTCGAGTATGAAAAAGAGGAGATGGTGAAGATGGCCGATGATTGGAAGAGAAGGAGGGCTTGGAGGCAAACGGACGATATGTGTTGGTTTTGTGAAGAAGAGAATAAAACAGAGGAATGCGAATAAACATAAGAGGATTAAGATTAGATATTGACGTTCATCAGTAGTTATTGATGCCATTGTTTCTCAAAGTGAAGAGACGGTTGGAATCTCAACCTACATAAATAAGGGGCAAGCTCGGAGCCAAGAGGAAAAATTGTTGACTTAAGCTTGAAGTTAACTTAGGCTACAAGCTATCATAATGAGTTTAGGAAAAGTTACTTATATGTTTCCAAATGAGTTTAGGAAATTAGAATCAATATATAAGGAGATACTATGATGTAGTATAACTTATGAGTTGAGAACTTTAGTTTTTTGAGATTACTTTTCTAAAGCTTTGAGTGATTAATAAAGAGATTTGAGTTCTTGAGTTTGTGTTCGTTGAGTTACGATTACAAGTTTGATTTCAACAATTGGTATCAGAGCATCAAATTGAAATCGAACTCGCGTGAGAGACTAACAACATGGGAGACTTGACGGTGACCACTACTAAACCGAAGGAGAGTAGTTCTTTGGCGGTTAAGTGTCTGATGCTTACCACCACCAACTACACGGTATGGAGCATACGAATGCACGTGGTGCTTAAGGTACATAAAGTTTTGGAATCTATCGATCCAGGCTCGGACGATGGAGACAAGAGTGATATGGCGAGAGCTCTTTTGTTCCAGTCAATACTGGAACATCTAATCCTACAAGTCGGCAATCTCAGTACATCCAAAGAAGTATGGGAAGAAATTAAGTCGAGACATGTGGGAGCAGACAGGGTTCGGGAAGCACGTCTACAAACTTTAATGGATGAGTTTAGTCGAATGAGGATGAAGGAAACAGATACCATTGATGATTTTTCTGGAAAGCTCGCAGAAATATCTTCAAAGTCTTCAGCCTTGGGAGAGGTTATTGAAGAATCCAAGCTTGTGAAAAAATTTCTCCAGAGCCTTCCTCGTATGAAGTTCGTACATATCACTGCTGCGCTGGAACAAGTCCTTGACCTAAATACTATAAGCTTCGAAGATATTGGTTGACGGTTGAAGGCTTATGAAGAGAGAATTCAAGTTGAAGAACAGCAAGATGATCAAGGGAAACTTTTGTATGCCAATATGGACTCTCAACCACAACAAGACAGCTACGGTAGAGGAAACTCTCAGAGTGGTTTCGATAACAATGGTAGAGGAAGAGGACGATGAGGAGGTCGTTTTGGAAACAGAGGAAGAGGACGTGGTTACAATGGTTACAACAATCAACGAAATTGGACGCAAGGAAGAGATGCATCCAGAGTAGTGTGTTATCGTTGTGATAAAACCGGTCACTATGTATACGACTGCCCTGATCTTAAGCTCAAGCTGCAGGAGACACAAGAGAATGAGAATGATAGTACGCATGAAGCAGAGGAACTAATGATGCATGAGATAGTCTTTCTCAATGAAGAAAACGTCACACCGAGCAGATTTGAGCCATACTCGGAAAGCGACAATGTGTGGTACTTGGATAATGGTGCAAGTAATCATATGACCGGTAATCGCAACTACTTTTAGAAACTAAACGAGAAGATAACATGACAAGTGAGACTTGGTGATGATTCTCGTATTGAAATAAAAGGGAAAGGATCGATTCTATTCATAACAAAAGATGGGAAGCGAAAGATCCTAGCTGATGTATACTTTATACCAGACTTGAGAAGCAATATCATAAGTCTTGGACAGGCAACTGAATCAGGTTGTGATGTTAGAATGAAAGAATATTACTTGACGTTATATGATCGAGAAGGTAACTTGTTGGTGAAGTCGACCAGATCAAGAAATCGATTATATAAGGTGGTTATGGAGGTTGGGAGTGTTAAATGTTTTCAGGCCGAGAAGATCATTGATTCAACAATCTGGCACGCAAGACTTGGACATCTCGGTCTCGATACCATGAGATCAATGATAAACAAGGAAGTGGTTGGAGGAATACCTAACATGGAGGTCGAGAAGAAAACCTGCACGTCATGCTTGTTGGGAAAGCAAATAAGAAAGTCGTTTCCAAAGACTGCAACTTATCGAGCCTCTCATGCTCTTGAGTTGATCCATGCAGACCTTTGTGGACCTATAACTCCGTTGACAGCAGATCGAAAGAAATATATTTTCGTTTTGATTGATGATCATACACGCTACATGTGGTCAATTCTCATGGAAGAGAAGAGTGAGGCGTTTGAGAAGTTTAAGAGATTCAAGAAGATTGTTGAGCAAGAAACCGGATCAAAGATCAAAACCTTACGAACAGACAGAGGTGGTGAGTTCACCTCACATGAGTTTCAGGCTTTCTACGACAGCAATGGGATACAACGACATCTAACCGCACCCTATTCACCACAACAAAATGGAGTCGTTGAGAGACGAAACCGAACTCTAATGGAGATGACTCGAAGTATAATGAAGCATATGAGCATACCAAACTATCTCTGGAGAGAAGCAGTAAGACACTCGACGTATCTTATAAACAGAATCACGACACGAAGCTTGAAAGATCAGACGCCGTATGAAAGCTATAGAAGCAAGAAGCCAAACGTGGAGCATCTTCATGTCTTCAGCTGTGTCTGGTACGCCAAGAATGACACGCCACATCTCAGGAAACTGGATGATAGATCGCGAGCACTGGTTCATCTTGGAACTGAACCAGGATCCAAAGCTTATCGGCTATATGATCCAAGGCGGGCAAGGTGATAGTAAGCCGAGATGTAGTGTTCGATGAACACAAAAGCTGGAATTGGAATAAGAAAGGAGAAACAGTAAGCAATGAAGAAGATACACTTGCATTCCCGTCTTATGGAGATGAAGAACCCCCACTTGAAGAAGAAGAACAGAGGAATGCAAGCGATGAGGGTAATGGTGGCGAACAAGATGGAGACAATGAATGTGAGTTTGAAGATGTTTGTAGCGAAGAAGAAGATGATACGGAGTCAACAACCGAGTTGGGAAGATTGACGAGGTTAACCACAAGACCTAGATACCTCGAGGATTTTGTCTTATTGGCCGAAGAAGCTGAAACCGAGAGGATACTACTCTTGATTAATGAAGAACCATGGGATTGGAATGAAGCAAAGAGAGATAAAGTCTGGAGAGACGCTTGCGAGGATGAGATTTCCTCCATAAAGAAAAACAAGACATGGACTCTCGTTGAACTTCCTTGTGGTTGTAAAGCGATTGGTTTGAAGTGGATTTTTAAAATAAAACGCAATGCAGATGGGAGTATAATCAAATACAAAGCCAGGCTTGTCGCAAAGGGCTATGTGCAGCGGCATGGTGTAGATTTTGAAGAAGTATTTGCTCCAGTAGCAAGAATAGAGACGGTCCGAGTTATCATTGCGTTAGCTGCGTCTAATGGATGGGAGATCCACCATCTAGATGTTAAAACGGAGTTTTTTCACGGAGATTTAAGTGAAGAAGTTTATGTTTCACAACCAGAGGGCTTTAAGATCAAAGGGAGTAAGAACAAGGTGTACAAGCTACATAAAGCTCTCTATGGCTTGAGACAAGCACCTAGAGCTTGAAACATCAAGCTAAAGGGGATTCTTAAGGAATTAAACTTCCAAGTGCTACAAGGAGCCGTCGTTGTTAAGAAAAGAATCAAAGGGGAGTGTTTTACTGGTTGCAGTCTATGTGGAGGATTTGCTAGTTACAGGTTCGAGCTTAGACGTTATTCAAAACTTTAAGGATGAGATGGCAACAAAATTTGAGATGAGTGATCTTGGTAAGCTTACTTACTACCTTGGTATTGAAGTAACTAAGCTAAAAGATGGTATAATCGTGTATCAAGAGAGGTATGCGAGTAAGATATTGGAGGAAGCAGGGATGAGTGATTGCAATATGGTTCATATTCCCATGGACCCAAGTCTGAAGTTATCAAAAGCTCCACAAGAAGAAGAGATCAATGAGAAGGATTTTCGGAGAAAAATTGGATGTCTACGATATCTGATTCATACTCGACCTGATCTAAGTCATTGCGTGGGAGTGCTTAGTCGTTATATGCATTCGCCTAAGGAGTCACATGGCGTGGCTCTCAAACAAGTGCTCTGATATCTGCGAGGATCATGCGCTCTTGGACTGTATTACAGACGTGATAGCAAGAGAGGACTGATAGGCTACAGTGACAGTAGTTATAATGTAGATCCTGATGATGGA
>NC_027750.1:32313622-32323845 GCF_000695525.1 Brassica oleracea var. oleracea
AAATTTGAGATGAGTGATCTTGGTAAGCTTACTTACTACCTTGGTATTGAAGTAACTAAGCTAAAAGATGGTATAATCGTGTATCAAGAGAGGTATGCGAGTAAGATATTGGAGGAAGCAGGGATGAGTGATTGCAATATGGTTCATATTCCCATGGACCCAAGTCTGAAGTTATCAAAAGCTCCACAAGAAGAAGAGATCAATGAGAAGGATTTTCGGAGAAAAATTGGATGTCTACGATATCTGATTCATACTCGACCTGATCTAAGTCATTGCGTGGGAGTGCTTAGTCGTTATATGCATTCGCCTAGGGTGTCACATGGCGTGGCTCTCAAACAAGTGCTCTGATATCTGCGAGGATCATGCGCTCTTGGACTGTTTTACAAACGTGATAGCAAGAGAGGACTGATCTACAGCGACAGTAGTTATAATGTAGATCCTGATGATGGAAGGAGCACAACGGGACACATTTTTTACCTCAATGAATGCCATGTTACTTGGTGCTCACAAAAACAGGACACGGTCGCATTATCTTCATGCGAGGCTGAGTTTATGGCTGCAACGGAAACTGCAAAGCAAGCGTTATGGCTTCAGGAGTTGCTGGAAGAAGTAACAGATAAGGATATGAGCAAGGCAGTGATTCGGATAGACAATAAATCTGCCATTGCTCTTACCAAAAACCCGGTGTTTCATGGAAGAAGTAAGCACATACACAAGATGTATCATTTTATTAGAGAATGTGTTGAAGAAGGCCTCGTGGATGTTGAGTTTGTCGCCGGTAAGGAACAGAAGGCAGACATTTTTACTAAATCACTTGGGAGATTCAAATTCAAAGAGATGAGAGATCTCATTGGAGTTCAAGATATGAAGAATAGAGATTTCAAGCTTATGGGGAAGAATGTTGACTTAAGCTTGAAGTTAACTTAGGCTACAAGCTATCCTAATGAGTTTAGGAAAAGTTACTTATATGTTTCCTAATGAGTTTAGAAAATTAGAATCTATATATAAGGAGATACTATGATGTAGTATAACTTATGAGTTGAGAGCTTTAGTTTTTTGAGATTACTTTTCTAAAGCTTTGAGTGATTAATAAAGAGATTTGATTTCTTGAGTTTGTGTTCGTTGAGTTACGATTACAAGTTTGATTTCAACAAAAATCACGTAAGTGACATGTGCACATAACATAAAAGTGTTGAGTGTTAACTGTATAAACACACACAACTAGTAACACAAGGGATTTGACTCTATTTGATAACTTAACAATTACTAATTTGAATAATTTAACAGAGGTGACAACTAAGGTCCACAGGGATAATAATAGCATCTTCAGTGCATGGAAACGAAAGTGCCACATAAGAAACGTACGTACATATAGCATTAGCAAGACAATAAATTAACTTTGTTGGATAACTTAACAAAGGTATGGACCAAGGTGACAACTAGAGTTCCACATGGATTTATAGATTTTAAATCATGGAATAAAATTAAATATCTACTTTGTCAAAATTTTGTAATATATAATATACGTGTAAAATACGCAGATGTCATATCAATAAATGTGTAGAAGTGTTTAGTGTCAAGTAATGCAAGAATCACACTTAACTTCTTCTTTTTTTTGAACATTAACTCACACTTAACTTGTTAGGCGAGGAATTAGTTACCTCTACTGGATAGCTTAAGAAAAACAATTGAATAACTTAATGATGAGTTTAAGATATTAAGAGCAAGTAAGCATCATCTACTTGTACCCAAACATTGTAACACATATATAGACGTTTGAAAGGCCGCATTAAGAAAAATAGGGCGTTAATTAACGGGGGTTTTAATAATAAAAATCATCAATTAAAAAAGGATGGTAAAACAATCTCTCCACTAAAAAATTGACGATAGAAACCTCAATTTTAATTTTGTTAACATATATTACTCTCCGTTTAAAAATCTTTAACAGCCGACATAATCATGCTATAGCCAACCAATTCAAAGAGTATCATGTAGTGACAATTGAGCTTTAACACAGCCTATAGAAGAGGAGAAAAAGAGAATCGCAAGTGAAGTCATCAAAAATGATCGCTAAATTAAATTAAAAGGATAAGAAAGAGAATTGATAAGCAATCAAAACGAAGAAGCATGGAATCAATGATAGAAATTCGAAACGAAGAAGATATTGCATTCAGAAACGAAGAAGAAAGTGAATGGATCTGCACTTTGTTGGATTGATCTATTTGCGGGTCACCCGAAAACCCCACGAGATCTGTATGTGCCAACTCGCTTCAGTGCGGATCCAAGCAGCCCAGTCCCGCGAGGCCCATAATTATTTGGGTCTGAAAAAATCTTGACCATTCCCGCCGTGCATATGGGCCATTTGGGTTGGTCCCGCGGGCTAAGGCCCTACATCACTGGTCATAAACATGTATTTATATAACTGAAACCTGTATTAGAACCGAAACGAGGTCAACCAGGTTTATGTTGTGTTCTAAATCTAAACTGCAAAGCAAAAAAAAAAAAAATCTGGATCAAATCCTCAAATGGATCACAAGGGGTAAAAAAAATCTAGACTGACCCACTCATAATCAATACTATTAAAAGGGAAGGAGTTTTAATAAATCTACTTATGAAAGTTGTTTGGACTTTTTTGTTACACTTATTTTTTTTTGGTCCTACAATTAATCACTCTAATTATACATAATTAATAACTCTAACTACCTATGAAAAATTGTGATGTTCGTGAGATATTAATTGTGTTACCATAAAAATTAACGAACACCCCTAATTTCGTGGGATCACAATCATTGTGATATGTGTGGGATATTAATATCACTAAGATCACAATCATATTAAAGCTAAAATAATATTCCATATTTTATACATGTACTAATAATATGCACCAGTAAAAGTCCAGCACTCGTGGATCGGACGATTTGGAAAATTTACTTTTTCTAAATAAGTATGTATTTCTAAAAAAAAAGGAAATCGGGGTTTGGGGCTGCTATAAATATGAGTCTAAGGATTTGTAAGATTATTCATTCACACAATAATAAAAAACCCTAAACGGGTATTTGCCTCAATATGTTTTGTTCTCTACTGTCTTCTTGATTAATTCATGGCTGTTCACAACATACTGTATGTCTCGATTGGATATGAAAATACTATTTAAAATTCAAACATTATAATAGAGAAAGTTTAAAATCATTTATTCCTAATAAAAAGTTATAAATTTATTCAAATTTTATCAAACGGACAACAAAAAATACCCGCGCTTTTCAAGCGCGGGTCAAAATCTAGTAACTTGTTTACAACCCGTGCTACAATTATCCTACCCAAAATCCGACCCATTTTCTGACCCAGAATCCGACCCATTTGTAACCCTACATCTCCAAATCAAAACACAATCTCTTTCACCTCCCACAATCCAATTTTGTTGTTCTTGTTTTTAACCCATATTTATATTCTTGTTTTCTTGTTCTTATCCCAAATCGATCAACCTATTATCATCCTTAATCGATTTCCTCTTATCTGAATCGAATTTTATCTTCATTGTGAAAAATTCGCGGCAAAGAAGAACACAGAGTATTACTAGTACAACTAGTACAATTCAAACTAGTTCAATTCAAATCAGTACATCTAGTATAACTAGGTTGAGTATAACCAGTATAACTATTACAACTAGAACGCATATAACTTGTATAACTTTGCAGTTAATGTAGTGATATTTGGTTTTTGTTTTCAGCTTATTAATGATGTTATAGAAGATGATGATGCATAACCAATGAAAAAATTGGTATAATCCTCCCACCTAGATGTGTTAAAATATCTTAATAGTTTTTTTTCTATAATATTTAATTTAGATAATGAATTTGTTTTACTAGTTGTACTAGTTGTATTATTAAGGAAAAAAATTCATCTTCATTCTTTTTGCTCTCGAAGCCGAAGAAGGTAGTTGCAAAGCCAGAAAAAGTTATATTAGGTTAAGATATGTTTTGTAATACCCTATAATACAACTAGAAGGAGTATAACATGTATAATTAGTAAAACTGAAACGCGTATAACCAGTACAACTCTGCAACTAATATGGTTATATTTTGTTTTTTTTCAGCGTATGAATAATGAAAAAAAGAGAATTATGTATAACAAATGAGAAATGTTATTCTAATCTTTCCTCACATGCATGAGTCAAAATACATGAATATTTTGTTTTACATAATATTTATTAAGATAATGATTTGCTTAATTGGTTGTACTAGTTGTACAAGTTGTAGTCTGGGGCTTGAAAAATTGCAGTATAAGAAGATTTAAAAGAGTATAATGCAAAGATGATGTAGAAGCCCTCAGGGTTTGAAAGTGATGTATAGGCTTCATGTTTGGTGTTTGTACTATGACAATAGTAGTCCAACTTGTGTACCTGGTTCATATATGGTAGTAGTACCAATGTTTTGATATTAAAAATGACATACCAATGTTAGTTGTATTTTTGTATTTGATTTCAAATAACTTTTTATTCTTATGTTTTGCAAATTATATGATGATATTAAGTTGTACCAGTTAAACCAGTATTACATGTTTTATATGTTTAGTTTTATTAGATTACCGGTTGTACCATCTTCTATAACTCACTAATTTAGCAATTTCATGATTTAACTTATATTAGCATCATATTAAACTTTTAAAAACATTCATTACACTAACATTAATTTAAAATGTGATGCACATTTAAAGCAATACTAAATAAAATAACAATATAGTTTTACTAGTTTTTTTTAGTTGTAAAACGATAACGGCTGCTCCGGATTAGAAATCTCCAAGTTTCACTCTTCTCTGCATGCATCCCTCCAAGAGCCATTCAACCTATTTCGAACCTGAAAATGACTCGAAAAAGACTAGAAAGACTCGATAAAAACTTGAAAACAATTTAGAAAACATATATACAATCTGTCAGAAAACACAATAAATCACAAAACGGCCTCGTAACATTGACATTAACTTAAACTAACGATTTCTGAAAGTTAAATTATGTTTTTTTCCCAAAAACATGGTTAATCAAGTAAACAAACAATTAAAGTATACGGTAAATTATATAAACTTATGTGATGGTATAATAATTGTCAAAAAAAAATTACATAATGTATAAAACATGATACACGTTTAAAACGTGATGCACAATACAAAATGAAATAACATAGTTGTACTAGTATATTTGAGTTGTACCGGTTTGTGCATAGTTGTACTAGTTTTTTAGTTGTACTGGTTAGTACATATTTGTACTTTGGCAGTGAAATCGAAAAAACTAGTTGTAACACATAAGATGAAATCATCATTTTTGTTAAAATAAATTTCATGTATGTTTTCCAAAAATTATGTATACAAAAAAGTTAACAAACCTTAAAAGTATAAGGTAGATCATGCAAATTTATATGAAGGTGTAAGAACTGCAAAAAAAAAACAAAAAAATATTAAAATAATAAGGAATCTATCTAAATATTTACCAAAATGGTCATTTGATTGTTTTTTCATATGGAATACCCAATGAAATATATAAATTTCAGAAAATGAATAGTTGTACTAGTTATACCAATATCACTTGTATGATAAATAAAGCATAGATGTACCGGTTATACCAGTATAACCAGTATGGTTTGATATATAGTTGGACTAGTTATACCAATTGTATCAGACTGGTTTACATTTTACACTAATTACAGAAGTTATACTAGTAATACTGGTTGACATATGATTATACCATTTGTTTATGTGTCCAGGCTATGTTTAACATATTATGGAATCATAAATTTTGTAAAAAATATAATCAGTGTATGTATTTCCAAAATAATGTGACTAAACAAATAAATATACTTTGTAAGAGTATGGACAATGTATGTTTTTCAAAAAAAAAATGGCTAAGCTAATAAACAAACCTTAACAATATAAAGTAGATCATGTAAATTTATAGGATGAAGTAATAATTATAAAAAAAAATATTAAATAAATTATGAATTTAGTTATATCAAACTAAGACAAAGCAAAAGTTGTAACTTGAACAAGATGAACAACCACCTTGAAAGCAGCTACCTGTAAACTTTTTATTTATCTTAAGTAAAGTCTTAAAGAATAGAACTTTTTTTGCTACACCTTGACAAAATCATGCATGCTTTATACTTCCAACATAACATTCTTCCCACTATCTCCGCAAACATTAGGTTGTAAATTTCCTGACATTTTCATCTTCATCCCATGTAACCAATGCTTCAACACCATACCTAGCATTCAAAACTCCACCGCCGCAAGAGTAAGCACCAGCTTATTGGAATTCAAAACATCAAACAGATTCAAACTCCTCTGCGTCAACTTCCTCAGTATTCCTATATTCCTGCTCGACTTCTCCACGTTCTCCTCCACATCAACCATAAAAAAATATTGTTTTCTCCTTCGGATCCAACCCCATCTCTTCATCGCATCCAAAAACTTTTTCTTCCTCGGCTTCTCCAACCTACCAATGAACTCCTTCACCACAATCGCGCCTCCCGACGCCGCTGCACTCGCTATCACCGTCGATATCGCCAGCCTCTTCTCCATAGCGTCTAAGGTAGCAACCCTTCCGATTATCTCATACGAGAGAGAGAAAATCGGCAAGACGTACCTCGACCTCAGAACCACATTGGAGGAAACCACACGCTCCGTTTTCCACCACGCCATCGTGACAGACTTGCAAAACAAGCGGCAAGGGACGGCATCAACACTGACTCGCGGTGGTGAAGTACGCGGCGGCATAATCAAGCCTCGTGGAGGAGATATGAAGGTCACAACAGAATTTGATCCTCTTGTGGAGGAGATATGAGGGCATGATGACTGACGGAGAGGACATGCTGCCATGATAAATCATAGTTCGGTGGAGGCGCAATGGTTCAACGAAGAATTCGAGCTTCAGTCATGAGAGAGAGAAGACCACGGTGGATAAAGCGCCGATGCAGACGTCATGTAATTGATTTCACATCGAAAATCTAAGCAGTTGGGACCGGAGATGTCATGTGTTGCTGTGGAGGTTTACGATCTGCCGCGAAGAAGAAGAAGACCTAGAAGAAAAGAAAGGAGATGAAGCCGTAGAGCTTTTGTTATTAATTTTGTTTAATTTATTAATTTCATTATGGTTATACAAGTAATTTACATATTATAATACAGACTTTCTTAGGTGGCTATAGATTTTTTTTTGTCAATTGGTCTATTATAGATTTTTGTCCAAAAAATCCGAACCAAAATTTTAAAAATATCTGAAGAGGGCTAGATTTTGCGCTCCTCGAAAAATTGAAATCGGGTGAACCCAAACTGAAGACCCATGCCTAAGAGAAAGTATACCTGTTCTCTAATACTAATACAATTTCGGTAAGACACTACCAATCAAATCCAGTCAAGAACTATATGCCTTTGATAATATACCTTTAAAAATATTGTACACAAGTTATTGTAAAGAATGAACAAATAAGTAAATATACAGAGAGTTTTTAATATATATTTTTGGCGTCTAAATTAGATGATGAACAGATTAGTGGCGTGAAGGCTCAGAGTTTGCTTCTTTTTTATCATCTTGTTGCTTCGTTTCAGCATTTGCCTCATTTTTGTCCACCAAAGGCTCTATCATTGCCTCCAACGCATCCAAATCGTGTGCGACTTTTTCCACCTGAAATTTTTGTATGTTTTATTTCTCAACGACAATCAAAACCTTATATATGCTTTATTAGTTTGTTGCCGGCCTCAAAAGTAAAGAGCATAGGTTATATTAGGAAATGCGGAGTTTGAAGATTATCTTATACTGAAAATATTATCTTTTGAAAGTTTACCTTTCTTAGTGTTAAACTGGTAAATTATATAAAACATTTCATATATTGATTTCATTGATACAATATGTACCTTCTGAAGGAAATCATGTGTTAGATGTGCTTCATGTGCAGCAACCTCTGAAATGTGTTCCAGAACTACAACCACTTGTTTAAGTTTACTTTGCTCAGGCAGAATCTTTTCCATTTCTTCAGCCATGTCTTCAGTGGCCGTCGCCACATTTTCTACCATTTCTGCTACAGCATCTATCCCTTCCACCGCCAATTCCGCCTCCCCTGCATCACATCACTCAAATTTATACTATGTTTTAAAGGGAACACAATATTATTCAGTATACATGACATATATCCATTTTTCACGCCATCTTGTTACATAATCTCTGTGAATAATGTTTTCTTATAACAAAATATTATTAACACATAATGTGATGCCTGCAATTATCTTTTAACAATCAGCTAATGAGTAAACTAAATAAGCCAACAAAAGAGCTATGAGATGATATAATTCACTACCTTTAATCCGTTTCAGTTGTTGCATCCTATTATTGTTCCAGAAAGATAACACCACGGAAATCACAGAACCTATGACCCATCTTCCCCTGCTAATTGCAATCAAAATAAGTCCAAAGAAAAGATCCTATTCAAATGCATGTCTGTGTTGTATGGTTGTATTATTCTTTTGTAAGGAAACAGGTCAAGTACCAAGAGGGAAGATTAAACCATGGGTTTGGAGGAGAAGATTGCATCTTAGAGTTGTTGAAATCATTACTAAAGTACTTCCCAGCATTCACCGGATTTGATAACTTCAGACTTTGTGGACTCATTTGATTACTATAGTCTCTTCCAAATAGAATAATCTTCGGATATGGATTCATAGATGTCTTCCTCTCAACCTTGTTGTATGTGTGCAAAACCTCCGCAAGTCCCTGCCTATACACCGCGTAACTACCGCTCTGCATTCTCCGACTAAGATACATATCTATCAAATCTGTTTTCTCAATTCAAGATGCTCGAAAATCATAGGGACAACTTTATATAAATACATTTGTATTTTTTTTTCAATTTGTGTGTGGTATTGGTTAAGCGCATGCTTAAGATAAAAGGCTTTTAGTTGTAGTTACGCTTTGGAAAGAGGTTGAACACGCCAAGAAATGAGGATATGATCTTTTATTGTTGCTCTATTCATTTTCTTTTATGTGTTGGTTCTCAAATTTCTGAGTGGAGAAAATGTAGAGGGATCTGGAGTTTTCTTTTCTATCTACGTTCTAAAGTTGGTAAATTTCTGATTATATGCGAAATACATAGGAGACTGATTGCGGGATACTTGAGAAATTAGGTTTTTAAAAAAAATAAGATGATTGATAAAAAAAATTAAAATAAGATAACAATCCAGTAGTCACGTAATTTCCAATAGACACGTAACTTGTAAAGTTTGAGGATTTTAGAATTTGATGAATTAAAATAAGATAACAATCCAGTAATCCTTAGACTTCGATTGGCATAACATTAGTATAAACACTATGCTATTTGTTATCTAATCAATGATTACAAAAACATTTAGAAAATACCAATTCTCTATAAATGCGATTTGTCCAATACTTTCTGATAAAGCTTTTGGTAGAATATTGGAATCTATATATATATAAATACGTTGGTATCTCTCATGCTTTGCCAGTCGTTCGCTGAAGAGGCGATACGTGTCCGTCATAACATTATTTAGACTTCAGACTTATAAATTTTAGGTCTTATACAATTCTGATTTTTTAAATCTGGTAACCCACAAAGTCCATCTCTGAAACAGCAACCGTAATCAATTATATATAGATAGATAACAAAAAAAATCCAAGTCATCGTAAACTACTTTACCACTTAAATTATTTGTCGGTCTCTTTAGGCTCTATTATTTATGACTCTAAACTTTGATTTGGGTCTATACAATAATATTATTCTTACTATTGTCAACTAGCAAATGAAAAATAGATTTGATTCATCCGCCAATTTATTTTTCTAAGTTAATATATGGTTAGTAATTGTATCCCAATTTTAATTTATAAATAAATAGAATGACGAGAGGTTTGAGATCAAACATTAAAATCGATGTGCCGTTAACCAGTACTACAAAGTTCTGCACACATGAAATTAGTCATGTGTTTACCCGTAGCTGAAGAATCGAACCTTACCAAATAAAAAACTAAATCGAAACTAAATCAAATTTCATAAATCAGGTATATTTCTATATATCATGTATTCTATATTTTTCTGAAACTAAAATATCAAAAACAAACGAGAACCGAACCAAAATCAATAAGTATCTCAATTTGAAATATAATTTACAAATCTAAAATATTAAATAAACTTAGTTTTACAGTAACA
Organism: Brassica oleracea var. oleracea; assembly: GCF_000695525.1. Taxonomy (NCBI): domain Eukaryota; kingdom Viridiplantae; phylum Streptophyta; class Magnoliopsida; order Brassicales; family Brassicaceae; genus Brassica; species Brassica oleracea. The sequence continues at coordinate 32,323,819 of NC_027750.1, forward strand.
AATATCATAAACTTATTATTTATAAAC
>NC_027750.1:32324251-32324580 GCF_000695525.1 Brassica oleracea var. oleracea
TTTTTATTTAAATAATTATTTGTTATATATATATCAAGAACAAGGATATAAGAGTCTTTTGTCACTTATTGAAAATATATTTTTAAAAATGCCCCTTTAGTGAAGGTAAAGATCAATAAAGGTACCATGAATGTGGTAAACATGAAATTTCACATATTATCTATTTAAAGTTAATATTTTCTTTATTATGTCAAAATTGAACTAAGAATAATAAGAAGATATATATATATATTATCATATTATTCTGAATTGTTTTTTGTTAATTTTGTATTCTCTGAAAAAATAGAATAATGAAGGATATTGTCATTTTAATTCCAAACCAAAAATGT
>NC_027750.1:32324654-32328154 GCF_000695525.1 Brassica oleracea var. oleracea
GATAAAAAAAAAGAGCAAGAGTGGTACCTGTGGGAAGAGCTTTCATACATTTCTAAAGAATCGGTGAATACATGTGGTATCATTTTACAGGTTTTTTTATTTTAATTTTTAAAATTACTAATAATTAAATTATGTACAAATATAATAATAAAAATATTAGTGAGGTATTCTACTTACTATTTTACCACTAATGATGCCCTAACAATGTGATCTGAGAGTTCTATTCATTATTGTTTTTTATAATATAGTTTTCAACCCACCATGATTTTTAAATGCTTCATAAAATTAATATAAATTTATATAAAACAGTTTTTATTATTAACTTCCCGCCCGTAGGGCGGACCGATCCTAGTTATAATATATAAAGAATTTAAAACAATTTAATACAAATAATTTATTTAATTCAATAATATCATAAAATGAGAATGCCTAGTCAAATTAAAGTCAAGAAAGGGCGAAGCCGTTGCTTGCTTGGCGTCTTTGCATACGATCAATTGAATATTGGTAAAATCAAATTCAGTGGGTTTTTGAACTTTTTTTGCGAACCGAGGAACGCCAGTGACTCGACTAAAAGGTCTGCAAGCCTTATTTATATCTATATCAAAAAAAAAATATTTATAAAATAAAATTTATTTTAAAAAATTAAAAGAATGATATTTCATATTTAAAATATAATTAATTATTATTCATTATTATCACTAAAGATTATATATATTTTATGTATTATAAATATAAATATATCTATATTATTTAGAAATAAAAAATGATGAATCATATACTAATTTTAAATGATAGTTTTATACACGAATCATTTACTGCTTTATCAATCGCTTTATTAAATATATTTATAAGAGCATAGTGTTTCTTTAGCATACTTATTTAGCATACTACTACTGATTTATTAATATTTCTATCAATCAAGACCTAGATTCTGCAAATATATATTCTGATATATATTTTTTTTGTTATACTTTTGTAAAATGATATGGATTTGTATTAATTCTTTTCTATCATAAATTTTGTAAAGTAATTATATTTTTTTATGTTTTCTAAAAGTTTCCAAATATTAATTTCATCAAATATAGCATGGTTATTTATGTTTGTAACTTTGTATAGAAATATTTTAATTATTTTAATTTTTATTTAATAAATTATCATTCGTGAAAATAACATTTATTCATTGAAAAAGGAAACTGCATACAATATCCCAAGTTTTTTGGACATATAATTTAGACTGATGTTGCAGTAGATCTTTGTTACAACAGTTGTTTTGTTACATATAATTTTTTTATTACATACATTTTTAAAATATCACAGATATACGCGACATTTGAAAATTTTGTCTTGTGAATAAAAAGATATACAATTTTTTCAGTACTAAAGTATAATTCCTTTAAAATTCTTAAACTTTTTGATAACAAGAGATTTGAGTAGATTTTTAAAATTCGCAAACCAATAAAAGTAAATTTTGAAAATTCTCATATCATATAGATTTTATTTTAATTTTAAGAATACATGAAACAATAACATATAATTTGAAAATTAAAAAATTCTTAAAAATTCTTTTACTAATGAACCCGGGGTAGAGTTCTTAGCGGAATATAAGAACTCGTCTCTTAACTTTTAACTAAAAAAACTAAGAACCGGTTCTTAAATAAGAGTTTTAAAAACTGGTTTTTAACTTTTTTAGTTAAAAGTTAAGAGACGGATTCTTATATTCCGCTAAGAACTCTGCTCTAAGAACCTTCCAATAATCATGCTCTAAGGGTCTTCCACCATTTAAAGAGAAAATATAACCAAAGATGCCAAGGCTCTCAGCCTTGTTTACTTCATGGCTAAGCTCATCCTTCTTTGTTGCTGCTTATTAGCTTCATTATAATTTGTTTTTGCCACTGAAACTCCTTGCTGTAATTCTTTTATATTCACAACTCATATTCCTTTTTGGAAATATGTTAACATTTTATTAAAAAAAATATATATAACCAGATTAAATAGAAAATGTGTAATTCTTTTGATTTCCCAATGGATGATTTACTAATGAGGGAATCCCAGCTTTATTTATGTAAACTGTTTGTATATTTGTAGATTAATTCAAGTGATTATCGTAAAGCTCCACCAATAAAGTTAACAAATAAACTAAGTCTAATATGTAATTGTAATCGGAGGGAACAAAGCGGGTGGCGTTCTTTCGGGTTTAGTAGTAGCGAGTAAATCTACTTTTCAGTCACAAACTCTAAAAACATGATGCACTTGATTAAAGAAATTTTTTTGTGTTATAAAAGTAATGGAAAAGTCTATCTTTATTCGTAACATAGAAGTTTCTTATATAACAGATCACCGTTATAGATAAATAAAAAGATTACAAATCATAATCTCTTGGTTATGAGTCATCCACAATCTGGTTCATAACACTCCTCCTTAGATGTCATAACCATTTAGAGCTTGTAATGTGCTTTAATGTTGCGTCATTAAAACATTACCAGGAAAACCCAATTGGGGCAAAACCATGGTGAAGGAAAAAGAGCACAACACACATTACTCCCCTTGATTTGGACATTACTGAAGGTCTCTTAGACCTCTCCAATTTTCTGCAATCCGTAGGTGATGAAGATATTGGGCAAAATATGTTTCGTCCTCGAACATGATAGTTGGTTCTTCTTTACTATCGGCCATGCCACAATCTGATCGAACATATTGAGTCATCACCCTCAAATACACACACGAAATCTTGGATGATGTTGCTGTGATATGCGTGTACCACCATGTGTAAAACATAACCTCTCTGAAAACAAATCAACAAAACCAAATAACCTTCTTAATTATATGGCCAAATACGCATTTCTTCTTTAAACTATTTAACCTCACGTTTCCTTTCAATCCAATCTGTTCTACGAGTGCGCACTCTTATATTGACGTGGGTTCATGATACTCGCTTATATTCATAAATTCAAGTGCTACCTGGTATGCAAATAAATCATCTTGTGTCGACATTCCTTATTGGTTCCATTATGTTCCAGACATGATATAATCGATTGAGATTCATTATTATCAGGACCTTTAATACTTTGCAGCTTGGCGTCCCAAGCTACATTGTTTGGTACATGTACCTTAGAGTCGGCTGGCTTTATCTCCATGTATGGGATGGTTTCCTAAGTAACCTCAGATTTGGATTGTGATTATCATTATCTGCACCATTCTTTTGTTTCCGAGGATTCTTATCTTTTGGAACCTATTTGGTCTACCACGTTTCATACATTGTCTAGACTCTGTAGCAACTTAACTGTGTATCTCTTGGACATCAATTTAGTTGGTGCTTTACAAGCTGGTTTATATATGACTTAGTCATTCTTTTTCGGGTCAGAAAATGTGTCTGGCATTTGATTAGCTAGCTTTGTAAATATATAATCTTTGGACGTCTATTTCACATTCTTTAGTCCGAGTATCTTGCCAAGACAATGATGGTCGATGCCATTATGTTTCTCTTACCAGCTTATTATTTT
>NC_027750.1:32330443-32330970 GCF_000695525.1 Brassica oleracea var. oleracea
GGACGTGGTTACCTTTTTTTTCTTCTGCGGCCTTATTGGTATCAGGTAATGGGGTTAATCCAGTAGGTCTCAATTCACTGTTTCTCATCAGTAATCCAATATTTTACTCAGCGAGCAAGAGACAAGAGATCATATTAGCATAAGTTGTGAAGCCCTTCTCTCGGTACTGTTGTTGTAGCAACACATTTCTTGTGTGGAAGGTGGAAAATATTTTCTCAAGCATATCCTTATTCGTTATATCCTCACCACACAGTTTCAATTTAGAAACTATCTTAAACAGGGCCGAGTTATACTCGTCCACGGACTTGAAGTCCTGGATTCTGAGATTCCTCCAATCATACATAGCCTTTGGAAATAACATTGTTCTCTGGTGATCATATCTCGTTTTCAACTCTGTCCAAAGGTCTAGAGGATTCTCAATAGTCAAATACTGATCTTTGAGACTCTTAATAAGATGATGGCGTATAATTAATATATCTCCATATCTATCTTTCTCACTTGCATTATTGCCCTCGGTGATACATTCA
>NC_027750.1:32331270-32346705 GCF_000695525.1 Brassica oleracea var. oleracea
ATGTAGGAACATGATTTAGGGTTTGGGGCATCGAAATTTTAGAGCTTCGATTTACTCAATTAGGATTTTTGATCTATTACCTATGGTTTTGATTCATAAAGATTAGGGTTTAAGGGTTTCATTCTTTATCAATCAATCCATGTTCGATTATGGGTTCTTAGGTATTGAATTACCTTTTAACCTTAGATGATTGTTGAATCGGACCACCAAAGGAGTTGAGCCGCGAGCTGGACACGAACGGGACGCGAGCTGGAATGGATCGAGTCGCTTCTATCGGGTCGCAGACGTCCTTTGTTGCTTGATCGGGAATGCCTTGATCGTCGGACGCGAGCTGTCTGATGCTGTCTTGAACGAGGAAGAGGTCGTGTGCTGGAGCTATTCTCGGGTCGCGAACGTCTGAGCTAGGAACAGGAACGCCTTGGGCTGAAGCTGATCGGAGACTCGAGCTGGAACAGATGCGGGAACAAGAGACGCGATCGGGGTTTAGGGTTCGTCGGATCGCCGGCTAGGGTTAGGGTTTTAGGGTTTTTTTATTTGGGTATTAGCTTAGAGATTTAGAGTTTCGTGATGATAACGTGTTATAAAACTAATGGAAAAGTCTATCTTTATTTATAACATACGTTATATAAGAGATTACACCGTCGTAGATAAATGGAAAGATTACAAATCATAATCTCTTGGTTATGAGCCATCCACAATCTGGTTCATAACATTTTGGTGAATATTTAACAATCTTTTTTTTAACTCCACAAATGTTTTTTTTTTGTTTATATAATGATGTGTCAAGAAAAGAATTACGATAGCCTCGTCCAAAACCCTATCAATATTATTGTTCGCCATCAGTTGATATTATACACATTTGGGGTTGGTCCGCGTTTTGCGCAAAAAAAATTATATTTTTAGTCTTTGTATCTAACATTTGATTTAGTTTGAAGAGTTTTATTCTATTTTTTTATTTTTCTTGTTTCTTTATTATATAATTTATCATTATTTTCCGTCAAACTTGTACGTTGTTAGGAAATTCATGGATAATCCTCACACACACAATCCAGAATAGGTAATAGCTGTAATAGGCATGCTGGAGACAGAGTTGAGAGTGTTTATGTGTCTGACATATCTGACAAGCTGCAAGATATTCATGAACTCGCTTGTACATCCCTTCCAATTGAAACCATTGTCTTATTCTCTTCATTGTTTTCATAACACCAGAGTGTCCTCTCCCAACTATCCATCATAACATTTTGATAATATCAGAAGAATGGAAACCGATGACTTTGGTATTACAAGAAGCCTTTTGTACTATAACTAACCATCCTGATCCGTGAACCCATCTATTTCTATCTCCCTTGTTAACATGTGATATCCAATTCTGTATAGTAGCATTATTCTCAATTTCTTGATAAAACCCTTGTAACTGAATGACTGTAGGCACCATGAATAACACTTGTCACTGGTATGGTGGCTGATTCTTTAGGAAACACCCGATATATTGAAGAAATTCGCCATTAATTTCTATAAGTCTGCTGAAAATAAGCATAATAATCTTTTGTTGCATACGTGTCTACCCAAGAATCGGCTATAAATGCATAAGAATTCAAGACTTTCGAAAAAGTAGGTTTTAGAAATTACAAACCAGCTACATTTTGACTTTTTTCAAAAAAGACAAAACTTTGATACCACCAGTTTCTCCGTAAATGACATATTAATACTCTTATATTACAAAGAGACAATTATGCTTTATCTTGTTCATACTTCTTTTTTCTCCTACTCTACCAAACAACTTTAAACAAAACCTTCACCGACCAGCTGCTTCAATGGAAACAGACAAATGTCGGTCGAATAAAGAATGTGTAAATTAATCATACACACTTAATAATTCCTTTCACGTTAATTTTGAATTTAAACCAGCACTAACTAAAAAAAGTCTTACTGTGCTTTCTATCTCTGACTTTGTTGGAAGTTTCATACTATATATGTTATTGCATAATTATACATAAAGCCAATTGTATTGGCTCCATCTTTTCAGGTAGCATTGTCTCTGATGGACATTTCATGCAACTCTGAATATAATCAACTTGTAAGCTCTCTTGATTTTCTTAACTTTCTCCATTTGTATTTAATTTGACTCACAGCTCAAATAATATGGAACTTTTTGTTTTATGCAGGAATATCAAATGATGACGAACTTTCCTACACCCGAAGAGCTCAATGATATTCTCTCTTTACCATCTCTACAAACCATGGAGCCCCAACTCTACAGCCATCAGTCTCCAGTAGTAACCACGTTGAACGCAGAAGCTGCGAAACAACTCAAACATAGAAGCTACGTGAATACTACTACGAACCAATGCTCAAGCGGGTTTGGTGAATATGGGGCTATGGGAAACTTGCAGCCCAAGAAAGAGCATACTCTATTGGCTCAGAGGAACGTGTCACGTGGGGTTTCACAAGCAAGAGACCACATAATGGCTGAACGAAGACGCCGAGAGAAGCTGAGTCTACGCTTCATTGCTTTATCTACCATCGTCCCTGGACTCAAGAAGGTACAATTGCACAAACATAATCTCATTCATGGTCATCATAGTTAGATTAGTTTTGATAAGCCGGTCATGCCATTTTGAGCCTGGTCTGCTTTAAGTCCTGCATAAGCCTGACCATTTTGAATGATTAAGCAGAAAAATGCTTACTAATCATTTGGGAATTTGATGTTTTTCAACCATAAATAATTTTTGTCCACACTTGTGCGGATAATTACAATATATAGAACATAGAAAAATATTGGTATGCAGAATTTTTTGTTAATCCGTTTGCTGCAACCAATAACATAACAAAAATAATCTTTGTTTGCTGCAAAGGTTTAGACCCAAAACCCGATAATTACTTGTCAGAATCTTTCTAGGCCGACCATAACAAAAATAATCTCTGTTGATACATATTTTATGTATTAATATTTGGGCAAATTTCCAAAATAGCACATTTCTAAGTTTATATCACAAAAATAGCACTCAAAAACTAAAATGACCAAAATAACACATTTCTAAGTTTATCCTTTAAAAATTTTAATTTTTTTATTTTTCAAAATTTGAAATCTTATCCCCAAAACCTCATTTCTCAACTCTAAACCCTAAACCATAAACTCTAAACCCTAAACTCTAAACTCTAAACCCTAAACCCTAAACTCTAAACCCTAAAACCTAAACCCTAAACTCTAAACCCTAAACCCTAAGCTCTAAACCCTAAACCCTAAATCCTAAACCCCACCCTTTAATTCTAAACCCTAAGTTTGTAACTTTTGATAAAACATTAAGTGCTATTTTTATGACTTTTGAGCTTGAGTGCTAGTTTGGGAACAAAAACTTGATTTAGTGTTATTTTTGTCATTTTCTCTTAATATTTCCTATGGTGCTAATTAATTGGGCTTAAAGACGGACAAGGCATCAGTGCTTGGGGGCACAATAAAGTACCTGAAACATTTGCAAGATAGAGTTAGGTTTCTTGAGGAGCAAGCCAGTCAGAGAACCATTGAGTCAGTAGTGTATTTGAACAAGTCGAGGCTCTCGGTTGCGGATACAGAGCTAGAATGTATTGCGTTGCCCGAGATCGAAGCTAGATCGTCTGGTATAAATGTTCTGATAAGAGTTCACTGTGAAAGAAGGAAGGGGGTTGTTGAGATCACTATGGCTGAAATTGAAAAGCTTAAACTGACCGTGATAAACAGCAGTGTCATCACTTTTGGATCCAGTTCCCTTCATCTCACCATTATTTCTCAGGTTAGTTTATCTTTTCGGATTTTTTTTAAGCTTATGGGTTTGTTCATTTCTAGAAATACTTGCAAATTAAACCCTGGGGGACTCTTTTTATCATTTCACTTTTTTGATTAATATCATTTTAGTCACCATACTTTTTCCTTTAGCTTCAATTTAAAGTTTTCCGAGTCAAAATTTTTTTAGCACTCTTTTTGAATAACCCGATTGTTTTTGGTATTATAACAAGTACAATTGAAAAAATGAATATATAAATTGATACATGGGTTACCGGATATGTTTATTATGGTATATACATAAAAGAAGAGGAAGATAGTTGATCGGATGTGAAAGAATTATACAAAATTAATTGATGTTAATCTCAAACGCAGATGGGCGAGGGATTCAATATCACAACAAAGGATGTTGCCACGAGCATCAAATCAAGCCTCGAAGCTTTTATGAATGCCAATCTCGTCTGAGGAAATAATATAATTACAATAAAATTATATAAAAGCATATATAACTAAGATCTTACAAATTGGAAGCTCCGGTATATTTTCACCACTATAAGACCTTTTTCTCCCAAACTCTTTTATCTTCTCGCAGTTCGATTTTTTGGAGGGGTTTATTCTTTTTTCCCTTTCCCTTTTAAGACTTCAAAACACAAATGAGAAGAAGAATGCCTATTTTTGCATGGGGTCTAATAGAAAAAGGCACCATGTGTTTCCAAACTATGAGTTTTCTTTCTTTTTCTTAATCTGGTTTTGAAGTATTTTACCGTAGTGTTGGGAATGGTATTTATTATCTTCTTGTGGAGATGTGTTGTTTTGTTTGTGGAGTGGATTTCAATGGAACTTCGTAACTCTGTTTAAGTTAGTAATGGTGTGGTGCCTACTTTTCTTCATTCTTTTTCTAGAGTTTTTAATATATTATATTCTGATGTTGTTATAATATTGTTTTCTTACGAACCGATGTTATTGTGGACAATGATATTATTTTTCTTACCGATTGGTTTTGAGAAACATATGTTTCTATCCACCCCTCGCTCGAATCATAACTATTACCAATGTTGCATATTTGAATAGTCTAAGTAATCGCTCTCACCTCTCGTTATTCCTGTTGGTCTTTACATGCAACACTGTTTTTAAGCGGTGCTTATCACAAGAAGTGAACTGGAGAAAAGAAATAATTGAGGGAAAAGAGTAAAGAGATAAGAGCATCCACATTGTGTTCTCAGAATAAAAATTAAGAAATTAAGCAAGAGAAGTAAAAAATGAACATTTTAAACATTTGTGAGAGACACATCCCCCTCCACACACACATATCATTACCAATTTACCACCAGTGATTTAAATTATAAAAATAAATGAAAAAATTATAAAATAGAGATATTAATATTTTCTTTTTTATTGAGAGCTTCATATATGTGCACTCACCAGTGCTTTCAAAAAGAGAGGGGAAGAGAGCAGAGAAAGAGAAAGTTTAAATTTTTGGTAAAAGTTAAGAAAACCTTTTTTTTTTTTTTTTTTTGGTAATCATGTTAAATTTCATACCATTTTCAAGAGTTTACATGTTGCTTAGCAACTTATTAGAGCGAGACAAACAAACAAAACAACCCCAAACAAGAAACAAGGAAATAGAAAAGAGAGAAAGCAAATGAGAGTCAAGGCGGCCTTGTGAAGGTGAAGTAGACTTGCAGGAGAGGTGGCTGAAAGCATGGAGATGGCTTAATGGACAGCAACTGGTCCCGAATTTGACGATCCACTGCAGCACGAACTGTAGGGACAGGAGTAACCTGTGACTGAAAAATCCTCATGTTCCTTTCTTTCCAAATATGATAAACTATTGATTGGAACAAGAGCTTGATGATACACTGTTCTTGCGGTGAGGAGGATCGCGACAAAGAAATCCATGCCGCTGCTGAGTGAAGGTCTTGAGGCGGGTTAGGCCAGACTCTTTCAGCATAATAGCTCCACACAGAGGAGGAGAAGCTGCATTCAAAGAATAAATGATGATGGGTCTCTCCAGCCGTAGAACATAGGACACAACCTTCCGGCACAGTCATTCCCCATCTCCTAAGGCGATCTCTCGTTGGTAGACGCCGAAGTAAAGCTAACCAAGAAATGAAAGAGTTCCTCGGCATATGTTGCTTAAACCAAACGACTTTATACCAAGGCTTGATCGGGGAATGGGTTCTTATACTCTCCCAAGTTACTCTAGAAGAGAAAGAGGACCCAAAAGTATCGTTTGCTTGAAGCCAAAGGAACTGATCCTCACCTCGAGACTGAGATGGTGGCTGTATTGTAGTCAGATGAATCTACAGAGCTTCCGCTTGTGGTGACCTGGCTGAAGGTAGGTTCCATTCTCCATTGGATGTAGCGTCTGCCACTGAAGCAGAGAGCCTAATCCGAAGCTGACGAGGACCCGTGGCACCTATAAGGTCGATTAGAGGGCCCAAGTCATTCCAAGAATCAAACCAGAACATAGCATCTTGGCCATTTCCCATCTTACACTTCAAGAAATCAACCAGCATGCTCTTCGTTTCAATCATGCTCCTGACTGCTTTGGACAGTCTTGGAGAGTCTTCCATTTGCTAGAATGGTTTCCTATGGAAGACATTTGATTTCAGCCATGATATCCAGAGTGAACCTGGATTTGTAAAATAATTTCATACATGCTTGAGCCGGAAAACCAACTCAAAGTCTTCCAATAGTCTGATACCCAATCCACCTTCTTTCTTGGGCTTACAAATGTCAATCCAAGCAACTCTAGCTCCTCTTGCCGATGTTGACTTGTTTTTCCATAGAAATGCCTCACACAAAGAATCGATTTTTGCATAAAAACTCTTTGGTAGAACAAACACAGCACTCCAAAAGTTCACTTTGCCATAGATGACCGAGGTAATCAACCTAATTTTTCCAGCAAAAGATAAGAATTTCATAGTCCAAGAGTGAAGTGTAGCTGTAATCTGCTCTATGAAAGGCTGCAGTGAAGCACTTGTAATGCGCCCTGGTTTTGTAAACATTGTAAAAGTTAGTAAAATAGTAAACACCGAAGCTTTAATATATTTTGTCAGTTTATTTTTTAAAGAAACCATTGTACCAAAATGAAACAATTTGGAGATTTTTGGTTAGACCAGCACGAATTGCGAAACAAACAACAGATATCACTCATCATCAAATGCGATGAAATTAGGTCATCACATCATCCCTCACATTTATTATATACTCCCGTCCTTCTCTCTACCCACTTACTCTTGTATTCGATCGTTTCCACCATCCCCGATCAATCTCAATCTCTCCTTCCCAGGTTTCCCATCTCCCTCTCTCTCTAAATACTCTGCTTCGAACTTTGTCATCACGATCTTCGTTTGATCCTTGATTTCTCGGTAGTTCAATTGATCCGAAATAATCTCTCTTTGAATTTCAGTAAGAAAACGCGCAACGATTCGCAATATGAGCGACTCAATCGAAACCGGAGTGCCTCAAAGGAGAAGCCTTTACCCTCCAATAGAGCCGTACAACAACGGGATTCTAAAGGTTTCAGATACTCACACACTCTACTGGGAGCAATCAGGAAACCCAGATGGCCACGTAACGTCGTTTTAGCCCTTTCTCTATGAAAATAAAACAGTTTTAAACTATTGTAATGTGTTCAAAAACCATATCATCTAAAAGAAAAATTATACCATGCCATCGGCTAGATAGTAAAATAATATATTAATATGGTTAATCTTTTGAGCAAGTTTTTTTTTTTTTTTTTAAATTATTGCAGCCAGTTGTGTTTCTTCATGGAGGTCCAGGAGGAGGAACATCTCCTAATAACAGGAGATTCTTTGATCCTGAGTTTTACCGGATTGTTCTCTTTGACCAGGTCTCGCGGTTTCTTTGATTTTCTTTTGACACTAAACATTATTAAAACTCTTTCATTTGTTTTTTTTTTTTCTCCTTCCAGAGAGGTGCAGGGAAGAGTACACCACATGCTTGCTTGGAGGAGAACACCACTTGGGACCTTGTCAATGACATTGAAAAACTCAGGGAGCATTTGAAAATTTCTGAATGGCAGGTGAGAGAGTTTCAGATATTTTTGTTTCCTTCTTTGATGTTGAGGGTAAAATAGGCATAGGATTGTGAGCATTTTGTTTTCCTCAGGTTTTTGGTGGATCTTGGGGAAGCACTCTAGCACTTACTTACAGCCAGTCCCACCCTGATAAGGTGCAAAGTTTGCAAGAAGAAAAAGCATTGATTTGATTATGATCAGGAAAAAAAAAAAGAAAGAAATTAGAGATAACCTCCACACATTTTTACTTTTATTTGTTTGGTTTTAAGGTTACTGGTTTGGTCCTTAGAGGGATCTTTCTGATTCGGAAGAAGGAGATTGATTGGTTTTACGAGGGTGGTGCTGCTGCTATATATCCTGATGGTAATTTCTTGTGGAGTTGTGATCATCATTTGCGTTTCTAGACATTTCTATATAAGCTTTAGTGATCATGGGACTATAGTTTTTTTTTGTAAGTGGTTGTTTCTCTGTTTTAATAATAGCATGGGAGGAGTTCAGAGATCTTATTCCAGAAAACGAGAGAGGTAGCCTTGTGGATGCATATCACAAAAGACTCAACTCCGATAATCTCGAAACTCAAGTATGTTGAGATCTAAATAAATTACACAAGAAAAATACATCGAGCATTATTCCTATTATCTTCTAGTTTAATAAATCTCTGTGTACCTCAGCAACGGTGATAAATTGCATTTTTGATGTTAATAGTATGCAGCTGCGAGAGCTTGGACTAAATGGGAAATGATGACTGCTCATCTTCTTCCAAATGATGGAAACATTCAAAAGGCAGAAGATGATAAGTTTTCATTGGTTAGTTGTTGCCAATCTTATCTGGCATTCACTGATCTATTGTTATATCCAAATATTTTAGTTGATTTCTTGAGACATTGCTCTACAGGCGTTTGCAAGGATTGAAAACCACTACTTTGTTAACAAGGCGTTCTTTACCTCGGACTCATACTTGCTGGAGAATATTGATAAAATAAGACATATCAAGACCACTATTGTTCAGGTGCATACTTTATATAAGAAGTTGATTTGTGGGTTCCAGTTATAGTATATTATGGGACTGGGAATGTGTTTGCTAAGCTGTGTGTTTGTTTTATTACAATGGGTAGGGAAGGTATGACGTAGTTTGCCCTATGATGTCTGCTTGGGATTTGCACAAAGCATGGCCAGAGGCAGACCTCAAGGTAAAGCTAAAGTCTTTTATTTTTTTTCTGAGTTCTCTTCTAAGTTTGTTTTTACTTGTTGGTAACGCGACCCATGGCCTGCAGATCGTTGGGGATGCTGGACACTCGGCAAATGAGCCTGGAATAGCAGCAGAACTAGTGGTTGCAAATGAAAAGATGAAAGCTTTTGTGGGATGAAAAGTATTCGATGGGCTGCGTTCATATCTTAGGGACTTGTGTTCCATTTTTTCTTTCAAGTTTGTTGCAGCAAATTAACATCACATTCACAGACGCATGAGCATTCACATAGTTTGTTTTCAACGCCAAACGAAGGTTATTTTCACACAATCATTTTGAAGGCCGAATACAAGGCTTGTTCATTTTGGGTAAAGTCAGAGACTCAGAATAATAGCAAACATGAAATGGGTATGCAAATGTAAGATCCAATCTCTGCATTTTTAGCATCTCAAGATATTCTACTGGTGCAATAATATTCAAAATAGATTATGCATCCAATGCTGATGCAATAATATTCAAGCAAACAACATCTGAATATTGTTCTCTGCTTAGACGTTTATATTTGTACAATAAGAACATATGCTATTGGTCAAAGTACGATTATAAAACATATATTAACAGTTCATGCTAGGAAAACTTTTGTTCCAATTGTCCGAACAATTTGTTGATACATGCGACATACATGACTCTTTTCACAACAAAACTTGTATGAAGATATTTAATCTTGAAAACTCTGGCACCATGTATTGAAGTTCTTGCTGTCACGAGTCCTCAAAATGATGATCCGTCTCATCGAATATCTCTTCCTACAATCACAATTCACAAAAAAAAAAAAAAAAAAAAAAAAGAAGAGTTGAAAACAGAACAAACGAGAATTAGAGAGTAAAAGTAATAAGTAAGGTTTCCTTACTTGAAGAAGTTCTTCAATGACATCTTCCATTGTAATGACACCAACAGCTTCTTCCTCCTCGGCTAGCTTTGGCAGTGGATGTCCGTTCAATTGCAGTATATCAGCATCGTTGTCCTTGGACCATCTCTTACTCCTAGACCCTCCTTTATAAGAATTCACTCGGTGAGGAAAGCTTTTCCATTTCTGAAGTGACCTCCTTCTCTTCAACTTCTTTTCTTGTGGGGATCTCTCATCTTCCACATCCACTCTTACTTCAACTATATTCTCTATTCAAAAGCGAAGAGGAAGGTATTATTAGTCTTTGTATGAAATCTCATCTCATGTTTAATAAGACCACTTACCATTATTAGCAGCGTCACTACTGGGTAAGGTGTGGGTTTTGTCGCATTGTTTCACAACAACAGCCATGTGACTGTGACCTTTCTGGAACTCATTTAATATATCGTATAACGGTAAGGTTTCTGGAACTCTAGAGAAAAGAAAAAGAAGAAAACAAGCAATCAACTACAACGAATCTTGAATTGTTTAGATTGGGAAATTAAACTGTTAAAGATACCTTGGGATCCTTCGTATGGTGACATTCTTGACCTGTGTTTCATCATCTGGATTGATAGTCAATAAGTTCTTCACCTGAATAGCCATCACTAAAATTCTTCAGCTGTTATGATTTTTAAGATAAAGGTGAGATAGAAACTTACCAAAACAAGACCGATTATGTTTGTACATTGCTCGTAGTATACAGGGACTCTGCTATGACCTTTTTCAAGAATCAATTTCATCAAATTCCTGTTGAAAGGACAAAAAAAACTATGTTTAAGAATGACTTATATAGAGATCCGTGTAGGAAGGTTAAAACAAGACAAGACCTGTCTAGTTTTGCGTTAGTATCAATCACAAAGGTCTCGGAGATTGGTGTCATTGCATCTTTAACCATTTTCTCAGATAGCTCAAGAGCTCCAGCAATGATTGTTGTTTCATCATGTGTCAGCTCTCCACCCTTACCAGCCTGAAAGAAATAAAGATTGCTACGTTATTTGTTTTTTTTTTGTTGAATACCAGGAGGTTTGGGCCAAAGTCTACGTAAGTAATAATAGTTTCGTCCCGGGACCTAAAACAACATAACGTTCAAAGCATAAAGAGAATTGTCATTCTGAAGATATCTGTAAAAGAAAAGACATGCCTCATTGCCATGCAAATCCACAAGTGTTTTCAGCTCGGCTCTACGGAAAAGTGCTACACGACCATGACCAAGTAGAGAGTCCAGTAGCTGCAATATATACAACAGAAACAAATGTACAAAAGATTTTATGAGAAACAAGACTTTATGGACAGGACATTGCAGTGTGTTTAAATTACCTTACTAATTGGCCATGCAACTGGAGAGCAGATCCAGACTAGAACACGAACAAATGGCGCCACTGTTGCACCAATCGCCAAACCATGACGGGAACAAACTGACTGAGGTATAATCTGCACATGAGGAGTTAAAATCAAACTATCATTTTTTTTATCATACATACAAACCTACATGTCATATGGAGAATATTCATGTGCACCAGATCATTCACAAGATCTCACCTCACCAAAGAGAAGAATCAATGTCACTGAAATCAAAATAGCACCCCAAGCAGTCACAAGGGCATCAAGAAAAATAGGAAGCGTCTGACAAAAACAAAGTCAAGTTAATTAATTATTCATGAACTTCATGATTTACACTGGGTGAAGATAAAGTTTACCTCCATAGCAGCTGCATTGCATATCAGTAAAGTACAAAGCAAAAGATGCTGATTTTTCACAACTGGCAATATCTTTGCTGCATCAATTAATCAAAAAAGAGAAGGCAAGTAACATCTAATAAACATCCAGAAAATGCATCAACACAATTTAATATTTTCCAAAAAAAACAAAACAAATCTGGACCCAGTTTAAGAAGTTAATTAATCATCAGAACTAAATAAACTAATCAGAGAAAATCAAATAACAGGGAGATTCTCGTGACGTCTACCTACCACATGCGCGATACATTCCATTAAAAAGAGTATCAAAATAAAAGCACAGGTCTAAGATTTTTCTCAGGTTGGTGAAAAGAAGAGAATCAAAAAGTACCAGCATGTTTGCGATCTCTGGGTGTGCCAGATTTAGCAAGAACCTCGAGATCCACGAGACTCATGGACATAAGACCCAAAGTGAGACCAGACATTAGCCCAGCGAACAAGACAAGCAACACTATCACGAGAATGTGTATGAAGAAGTTGCTCTCGCAGCATTCATACTCCACAGCCATATTTTTACAAACAAGAATACTCAGTTATCGCAAACCCTAAAATCTTACGTCAGTGCTTCTTTGAAAACAATTTTTTTCTGTGAAAGAATTAGTAATTTGTGAAACAAGAAACATGAAAAAAAAAGTTAGAGATTAGGACAGAGATCCGACTAATTAGTGGGAGACGAAAAGTTGAAACACACAAACTCTGGAGCTGGAGATGGAAATGTTTTGTTTCATTTTCTTTTTATCACTCGGTTTGCGGTTTTGTTTGTGTAGTAAAAGACTATAGCACCCCTGGAACATAAAGGTATGCGTGTTTTCGAGAAAGGGTGTTTTAGTCCTTTGAAGATTCCATCATGCTGAGTCGATGTATCAATTATTTGGCAGGTGGAGTGATTGATATCGGATTCGATTCGAGTATCATGGTGCAGTGAGAAAGGGTTGTGATGTGATTTTAGGAATATTTTTTTATAACTAAGGCACGTGAGCAATACAATATATAACATTTACGAGTAAATTTTTTGGTAAATTCAAAATTCTTTTTTAGATGCAAAACAGCAAAAACAAAGATGAATTTAATAGATAGTAAAAAGAAGAAATATGTTGATTCGATTTGCGTAACCGACTGTACTTTAGAGATTTTACACTAGGCCTGGGCGTTCGGGTCTTCGGGTCGGGTTCGGGCCGGTTCCTTTCGGGTCTGGGTCTTTTTGGGTCCTAAATATTTAGATCCAATAGGTACTTAGAAATTTTTAGTTCGGGTTCAAGTCGGTTCTTCTCGGGTCCGGGTCAGTTCGGGTCTATAATTAAAATATCCATAAAATATCCGTAATTTTTCGGGTCCATATCGGATCCGGGTCGGGTTCGGATATTTAGGATCTGAAAAGGACATGATACACTCAATTCCATCAACTTTAGTTGAATATTTGTCATATATATCTAAAATTTTACAAAACAACTTAAATGAAACTATTAATAATAAAAATAAAACATTTTAAAACTCTAAATTTTACATTTTAAAGCTTTATATTACTTTAAAAAAAAATAATAACAAAAGATATTTCAACTAAATTATAAAATAATATATATAAAATAGAACACAAAAACATCATAGTTTTAGATATACATGTTTTTAAGTCGGGTACAAATCAGTTCTTATCGGGTCGGGTATATTCGGGTCGGTTCTTTTCGGGTCCGGGTCTATTCGGGTCGGTTTCTTTTCGGTTCCGGTTCTTTCGGGTAAAAAAAATTTAGACCCAAAAAGTACTTGTAAATTTTTGGTCCGGTTCCGAGTCGGGTATTTTTGGATCGGTTCCGATTCGGATTTTCGGATCCAGGTTAAAATGCTCCGGCCTATTTTACACTATTATAACATCTATTTATGTTGACTAGTTCAAAACCCGCGCTACGCCGCACTATCATAACATAAAATTATATGTATTGTTTGTGTTTTTTTGCCATTTACTGTGAGACAGTTGATTGGAAAATTAGAAAAAATTGGTTTGTCCTCAACTTTACAAATTGGGTTAGAAGTAAATGTAATTTTTGTTAGTACTATATTTGTCATATTAATACAATATATTACTGAATTTCACATTTCTCTAATATACAATACAATACTAATGAAATTATAATTATCTTTGATAAATAAAAGGTCGATAAAATTTATCAAACCTTATGTAAGCACATAAGAACGGACTTTAGAAAACATGTCCACTCTTTCTAAGTTAGTGTTATATTTTGTTTTTAGTGTTATATTTTGTTTTTAGGTTCTCAAAACTTGTCTGTTTCTATATAGTACTATCTGACTAAAAATATCATGTGACCAAAATATCGTTCCTACTGTAGTTGCCTTAGCTGACTCAGAATGTTCTGCACCGGAGAAGACATATTCGTGCATCAAGCAAATAACATGTATGAGAATATATATATATATATATATTTCTTTGTTCTATGGAAATGGAACTTACGTCTAAATGATTACGAGATGATTCTACAGGTGTTTGAAAGGCTAATTACTTTATTCAGAGATGTCACAGTGCTTGAAAGGCCAATATTCATTTCACAGGTTACACGGTAAAGAGAAAGTGACTCAAAATGTAATTACCCATTGGAGAACAAAGAACTCTTTGATGTATCACTGCGTCTTTTTTTTGCCGATTCTAGAGAATAACACATATTTTCCTTCTCCTAGACACAACTTCTCAAAGACAAGCATTTTCTCAAACTTAGCATATGATACCCTAAAAAAAAAAAAAAAAAAAAAAAAAAAACAATTTCTCAGTGAAACTGCAAAATGTTTTCTTCAAAAATCTCGGAGTGAAACCTAATTGGATCTCAGGTAACAAAATTTTGGTATCAAAACCTTTCCAGTTGTTTCTCAATAGCATCATCATTATTCCTACACTTGTTGAAATGATAAAATCTAACAACTCTCTAGTCATTGTTATTTTCCACCAAATATACAAGAGACGAGAAAAGTTCATCTAACAACACTATCAAGCATATTTAGGATGCACACTGATGCAATCTAACAACATCTGTTTCCCAAAATAATTTTTTTTTTTGTATACAAAAACAAATCATATATATAGACAGGTTCCTTCCAATTAAAAAAAAACAGGTTCTTCTGTTATTTTTTTTACAATTGTCATTCATGTCAGATTCGAGATCATCTAATTGCTTTGGTTTACTAAAACCGGTTTGGTTTGTCTAATTATTTTTTATTAACCAAAACTCAGTTTTTCTTGTTCACTTTAACCTAACCCGTGTATAACATATATAAGTATATCTATCTCCTTCTACAAAACTAAGTCAAGCCGTCATCTTTCTTGTTTCCCACCACCTTCCTTGTCTTATCTTCTCTTCTTCCCCTCCTTCAGTCTTCATATCTTCCTCTCTGTTATTGGAAAAAACGTTCCGTTCGTCTTAGATCATCACCACCTCTGCCTCTTGCGAACCGATCACCACTGGATCCATCGTATCTGCTGTCCATAGAATCAAATTGCTCTTGTTGGTGTTATGTAGCGGAACCGAGACGTCACTACAAGAAAACAGCAGTATTCTGACGGACATTCCGACGGAAAATGAAATCTTCGGAATATCCCGAGGAATTTCCGAGATATTCCGAGGAAACACAAAATTTGGTTTCCTCGGAATTTCCTCGGAATATACCGACGGAATTCCGAGGAAATATTAATCCGTCGGAATATTCTTATGGAATACCGAGGAAAAATGTATTCCTCGGAAAAAACCGATGAATTCCGA
>NC_027750.1:32347161-32347613 GCF_000695525.1 Brassica oleracea var. oleracea
TTATTAAAGAGTGGGATGTTTGGACTCATCTATATTTGAGTGGGTTTACACGAAGTTACAAAATTTGGTATCATCATGGGGAAACTGATTATGAACATGGTAGTACTAGCGAACCTCAGCCAGCGGTTAGATTAGAAGAACCAATTAGAACGGATGTAGATTATGGTGTAGGTACTGAGCATATGGTAAATGATCATTTTAGAGGGGAAGATTTACCCAATGCACAAGCTAGGAGATTTTATGATATGTTGGATGCTGGAAAGCAACCATTATACGAAGGTTGCAGAGATGTTCATTCAGCTTTATCATCTGCTACAAGATTGATGGGCATTAAAACATATTATAATTTTGCTGAAGACTGTGTGGATGCGATTGCTGACTTTGTAAAAGGTATTCTACCCGAGGATAATGTAGCTCCTGGTTCATACTACGAGGTTCAGAAACTCGTAGCT
>NC_027750.1:32353056-32361764 GCF_000695525.1 Brassica oleracea var. oleracea
TCTCCCTCGGTATATTCCGAGGAGCTTTCCGACGAACTGGTGGTCCTAGGAGTTTGCTCGGAAATTTGTTTCCTCGGAATTCCGTCGGAAATTTCCAAGGAAATTCCGAGGAAAAATGAATTTCCGAAGAGTTATTTCCGAGGACTTATTTCGTCGGTATGTCGTCGGAATAACGTTATTCCGACGACATACCGACGATTTTTCCCTCAATATGTCGCTGTTTTCTTGTAGTGCGTGGAGGATAGACGAGCGATGTTAGAGCTGCCTCTCTTCACCACCACTCGATGCTGGAATCTTCGCAACCCACCGGAGATTGACAGTTACTATCCGAGCCGTACTAAGCCACCAACATTGAGATCCAAGCAAGAGACTTGCGGCCCAAGCATTTTTCTTCCCATTTTCAATCTCTCTTGACCGAGACGTAAAATTTGCAGTCAAAGAAATAAAATTTTGAGAATTGCTAACAAGTTGACAGTGTAAAATTTAGATGATGTGTAAACAATGCAATGTTTTGATTGGTAGTACAATTTTTTTTTCATTAATTGACAGAGCAACCCCATAATGATTTTAAAAGCTTATGTGTCAACTGATGAAGAGACTCTAGTCTTATTATTGTGTTGATTCGATTTGCGTGATCAATTGTACTTTAGAGATTACACATTCTATTATAACACCTAATTAAACTTATACTTACGAAAATATGTAATAGTAGCATTCAACATTTTGGCAATAGCAGTAGTAGTCAGTTAACACGGTTTCAAAATATTGTTGCTTCTGTTAAACTGATTTAACAATATATAGATCATTTTAGGTAGATACTTACTTTCACTATGGAGATCCATATAAATATGTTAATTTTGTTATTTTCGAATGTACTTCAGTTTTATAAACTTGGTATTATTTCTTAGACATTCATGCCTATAGATTTTTTTTTCTATTTCTAGCATTTACACAAATTTAGATTATCTATTCAAGAGAAAAATGATGTTAAGAACTTAGAATTAGGGATGGCAATTGATGTACTGGACCGCGGGTCTGGGCTTGTAAGGGCTTGGTCTGGGGCGGGTTTGGGCCGAGAAATCTACAACCCGCAAAATAGCGGGCCTTGCGGGATGGGGCTTGGTTGGTACCGGGCTCGATGCGGGACGGCCCACTGCGAACCGCGGGATGCCCTAGATCCCGCTTGCCTTTCGTCATTTGCGATTCTGCCTCTTCACCTGAAAAAACAAAAAGAAAAAAATAAACAGAGAAAGCGACGACGATGTAGTTCACCGCATGAAGAAATTGAGCTCCGACGACGGCGGTTCGATGTCCGGTGCTGACCACATAGTCTTCGAACTTCAGCACATAGTCTTCGATCTTCAGCAGAGAAAGCTCCAACAAAGTCGATTCTTCTTCTTCGATGTCTCTTCATGAGCTTCTAATCTTCACAGTTCGGACATGCATGTACTGATGTACAACTTGTAAGCTTCTTCTTCTTATCTTCACAGATCGGACATTACACGACTGTGTGTTTTTTAACAACTTGATTTTGATTTTATTTTGATCAATCTAGTGAATCACCTGAGCTTCTCTTCCTTGTCGTTCCACCACCGAAGCCTCTCTTTGTCTTCGTTCCATCACTTGAGCTCCGACGATGGTTCCATCACCTGAGCTCCGACGCCGGCGGTTCTTACTCATGGGCTTCCAAACTCTACACATCGAACATGCAAGCATAAGTTATGTATATCAGACAAAAAAATAAGTTTTTTAACTTAAATCTTAGCTCTAATTCTTGTATTTTTTCCAGGTTGTTAGCTAAATTAGTAAAGCGTTATGTTAAATCCATGTAATAAGAAGACCAACAAGATCCGAAATGTACTAATCTAGCTTAGCGATATGCAGTTTGTGTTATGTCTTTGATTCATTGTCTGTTTGTGTCTTCAGCGATATGTAGTTTGTGGTTTATGCTTGAGACATTGGAGTTTAGGCGATATGTAGTTTGTGCTTTGTGCTTGAGACATTAGAGTTTAGCGATCTATAGTTGTGCTTTGTGCTTGAGACAAGACTAGTGTCTTACTTTCTTCTGTTGCATTGTAGTCTCATGTGTTATCTCTGATATCTATTTTCTTTTTGCTTGTGTCACGCGTATGAATATGTGTTGCCTCGAGCTCTTGGAGTGATGGTGACCAAGGAGGCGTCAACACGTCAGCCTACCATTTATATGAGCAGCTTTAGGACCTCAGGTTAGTCTCGGTTCTTGGTTTGAGTCGAATTTAGTTGATGTTTTGCTTAGAACTCCCTGGGTTGATAGGAGAACTCGCTGAATTGATTGGAAAACTGGCTGTATAGATAGGATAACTTATTGCCTTGCTTGTCTTGCTTGTATAGATAGGATAACTCATTTCCTTGCTAGTCTTGCTTGTATAGATAGGAGAACTCATTGCCTTGCTAGCAATCTTGCTTGTCTTGCTTAAAACTCATTGTCTCGCTGTCTTTCTTAGAACTTGATATGTTGTCTCGAGCTTGCTGTCTTTCTTTGAACTTGATAGGTTGTCTTTGCTTGTTTTTTGAGAATGTTAATGCTGCTTGTCCTCAAGCACGTTTGAGAATGTTAATGCTGCTTGTCCTCAAGCACGTTTGAGAATGTTAATGCTGCTTGTCCTCAAGCACGTTTGAGAATGTTAATGCTGCTTGTCCTCAAGCACGTTTGAGAATGTTAATGCTGCTTGTCCTCAAGCACGTTTGAGAATGTTAATGCTGCTTGTCCTCAAGCACGTTTGAGAATGTTAATGCTGCTTGTCCTCAAGCACGTTTGAGAATGTTAATGCTGCTTGTCCTCAAGCACGTTTGAGAATGTTAATGCTGCTTGTCCTCAAGCACGTTTGAGAATGTTAATGCTGCTTGTCCTCAAGCACGTTTGAGAATGTTAATGCTGCTTGTCCTCAAGCACGTTTGAGAATGTTAATGCTGCTTGTCCTCAAGCACGTTTGAGAATGTTAATGCTGCTTGTCCTCAAGCACGTTTAAAATTTATTTTTTAAGTAACTAATTTTTCAAAATTTAATTAAAAATATTAACAAATTTTAAAAAACCCTACCTCCACTTAGTCACGTATTAGGTCACGAGCCGTAACTTAAACAATTATCTAAAAAACAAGCAACAACCAAAACGTGAGAAACCATGGGATCCAGAGACGACTCAGAAGAGCAGTTCACTTTGGATACTGACTACTCGCCACCAGCTACCTGTGACTTGGGGACTTAAAAACTCATGGCCAGACTTGATGCAGAAGAAGAGATTGGTGATCTGAGAGCTGATGGTGCTAATGATGGAAAGAAGCAAGCACGGAAAAGAAAGCTCATTAGTGTGGTCGATTCAGAAGAAGAATCTGATGTTGAAATCACACCTCCAACCCGATCGAGCAAGCCTCACAGACAAACAACTTATGGAACAGCCACGCGGAAGCCCATGTTACAATCCACTCTGGATGGTGGTAGCGGCTCGTCCGCACGGGCTTGTAGTCAGAAGAATGTTCCGTTGAAAGCCGTGATTAGGGGAGGAAGAAGAAAGACATCAAATCAGGCCCTGTCTAGTGAGGCGCGAAAAAAGAAGGGGTCCTCTAGTCGGTCGCAGAAGAATAAGAAGAAGATTGAAGAGGAGATACCGGATTTTGATGATGATTTGGAAGAAGTTGAGTTGGACGAGGCTGAAATCGATTCGGAAGACATGGAGAATAGGCAAAGGTCAGACGTCTGGAAGGATTTCACTGTGGTTGAAAAAACCAGTGGAGATTTGAAAGTTGTATGCAATCATTGCAAGAATGAGTATGTGTGGTATTCTCACTCGCATGGAACAAGTGGGTTGAGGAGGCATCGAACGAGATGTAAAATGTATCCAAGGAATGGAGGAAGGCAGCAACAACTCAATACCGAGGGGAAAGTAGTATCTCGCAAGTATGATCATATTGTGTTTAGGCAGTTGGTCGCAAAGACAATTGTCCAGCATGATCTACCATCCTCGTACGTAGAGTATGAAAGAGTGAGAGAGACATGGAAGTAGTTGAATGTTGATGTTCAATTCATCTGTCGAAACACGGCGAAATCAGATGTGTATCGATTGTATAAAAGCGAGAGAGATACACTGAAACGGGAATTAGCGAGTCTTCCTGGACGAGTCTCCTTCACTTCCGACTTGTGGACGTCACTGAAACGTGAAGGGTACATGTGCGTGACAGCACATTACATTGATCGGAATTGGAAGTTGAACAGCAAGATCCTGTCATTTAGTGCTCTACCACCACCACATAACGGTATGAGTGTTGCGGTTCACCTTCTTGAGTCGCTGAAAGAGTGGATGAGGTTATAAAGTGGCGCCTACAGCTGAGGAATGGACGCGAGCTGATAAGATATGCCAATTTTTGTGCCCTTTCGCAGAGATCACAAAACTGATGCCAGGTTCTAATTACCCCACCTCGAACTTGTATTTTTATCAAGTTTGGTCCATCCATGAGTGGCTTCAAATTAATGAGTTCAGCGAGGATGAGGTCGTCCGAAAAATGGTGCCACCAATGAAAGAGAAGTTTGATAAGTATTGGGATAAAGTTAGTTGTGTTTTTGCAATGACATCAGTCTTTGATCCACGTTTCAAGCTTTCAATTGTCGAGTGTTGCTTAGGGAAGCTTGACATGAGTACACGTGATGTGAAGTTGAAGAACTTGCGCCAGAAGCTAAGTATTTTGTTCGAGTCTTAAGACAAAAAATCCAAGGCTAACTCACCGTCTACGGAGCCACGTGAGACGGTTCCACAAAATGTCAGTTCTGCAGGATCCATTGGACTGTTTGGGAACTACCAAGTGAGTATTTTTTAAATTATCAAATTTCTGTTTTTTTTAAATCGTTTCTTATTTTTTTCTATAATTTCATAGAAATTCTTTAAATTTCGCAAAGTCAACGGTGCTGCTACTGGAAAGACAGCTCTAGAAGCTTATCTTGATGAACCTCCTTTGGACATTGATAGTTTAGAGAGCTTGGACATTCTCCAATTCTGGAAAACTAACACTCATCGTTATGGTGATTTGGCTGCAATGGCTTGTGATCTGCTCAGCATTCCTATCACAATAGTGGCTTCAGAGTCCTCCTTTAGTATTGGGTCGCGAGGTCTTAACAAATACCGGAGCCGTTTACTCCCAAAAAATGTGCAAGCTCTGATATGCACAAGGAATTGGATCAAAGGATATGAGGCTTAGGAACATGGTAAATATCTCATAATATAATAAGTTGTATAGTATCATTCTCTTAAACACTAATTAACTGCAATTTTTTAAAATTTACAGAAGATGAAATTGATCCTGAAGAGGAGACATTGTCATCTTTTGACTCCATTGCCAATGAGGAAAATGATGATGAGGAAGTTTGATATCTTGTTTGATTTGCTGCTTTGTTTTCTTTCAATTTCTTGGATTTGTTTGAGTACTATGATTGGGTTTTTTTTGCTTTATTACATTGGTGTTTTGGTTAAGACAATATGAAAGTCCAATTGTTTTTCTTTTTGTTATCAACAAAGTGAATGTTGCTTTTCTAAACTACATATAACCGTAATGGTGTTTGGTCGTGTATAAAAGAAATGTGTAAGAGTATAAAATTTTGTATCCAAGTCGCTTAAGCACATCAATATTACGCAGAGGCATTCGAGTGGTTTACATCTGACTGCCAAAGTGCTAATTGGTATTCTGTCTCCTTTAGCCTTTATACACTGACCATAATCTTATGGACCATACCTTCACTTTTTGTTGATATAAAAGCCGCCATCTTAATACCAGTGAGTGATGATCACTTTGGTTGCATTGAAGCATTTACATAGATAAGAGAAGAGAGGTATTGGGTTGACGCTATGGACGACTTGTGTTCTGTTTGTCTTAGCTTGACAAGTCTTATGGTTGACTCTTATGGTGTTTGGTGTTTTCTGTGACGTCTCGTAGAAGCAGAAGTAGCTTGAAGCAGCTAGTATGGTGTTTTCTGTGACGTCCTGCGGGACGGCCCACAAAGGCTTACACATTTTACGGTACGGGATTGGGCAGCTAGTTTCAAGACCGCGTCCCGCGCGGGATGGTCCCGCCGTGTACCGTCAGAAGACAACCCCGCAGCGGATCGGGACGGGAAGAGACGGGAGAGCCCAATTGCCATCTCTACTTAGAATTAGATAAAGATTTTTTTTCATGGATAATATGATATCACTGGAAAGCACATAATGATAAATTATATAGGGGAATCATAAGAGATCATCTAGGGCTAGTAAAACATGCATAATGTGAATGTCAAATATGGTTTGAAACGAATGCAAAAAGAAAAAAATTGAGGAAAGATAACCACTACATCATCCAATGACATCTCAACCCTTAAAACTCTAAAGCATATGTTTAGTGAATGATTCATGGACTTCCGAGATACAATGGTATGTAAATAATCTTGGGATATAAGCAATTTTTGGAACTAAGGAATATAAGAAGGCGCGGCGCGTTTGTTTTATCGCTGCATACAAAGTTGGAAGAGTTTATCTATGATATAGATAATATGTTTAAGTACATATCCCCCTAGGATTAACTAGGATAGCACTAAAAAAATTTTATCGCACATATAACACTAAAATACTTATATCCTTTAAGTTAACTAATTTAGAATTAGAATTTAGATTTGAGAGATAAAGCTTTGGAAATGAGATTTTGAAATTTTAAAAAAGTTTTATTCAAAAAGAAAATTTAAAAATAATTATTCTTTTTATTATTTGTTTAAATATACCTAAAAAGTAAAGGTATGGCAACTTTTAAACTTTTTAATAAAAAAGAATTAGGTCATTTTCCCTTTTTGTGTATTATTTTGGTTAAAGAAAACCATTTTAAGATCATTTGGTAGATTCGCCCAACTAGTAATTCAATTCAATTTTTATATTCTATATTCATCTTACATTAAAAACAAAAATATTATATGAAATTATACATGAGAAATTATATTTCATTGATCACTTAACATTCATTATTTTAAAGATATAAAATTGCATTCATTTAAGTAAAAAATATGTTTTCATAAAATATTAAAACTAGTAAACAATATAATACATTTATACAAAATTGAAATTTTTAACATATCTTAAAATTTTAAAAATTTAGATATATAATTATATATGATCTAAAAATAATTAATTGTAAAATATAAATTTTGATAAACAATATTTCATATTTTTAAAGACGGAATCAAAATATTTATATGAATATGTATTTTATTCAAATGGATAATAATTAAAATATCTTTTATAAAAAACATTTGAAATAGTTTTAAATATTCAATTCAAAATAAATAATCAAAATACTCTGAATTAGCTATCATTTCTCAAAAATGTACTCAGTCAAAAATATCATAACATTTTAGTTAGTTAAATGATTATTATTTAGAATTTAGAATTTAAAAAATTCATAAATGATTAAGAAAATTAATTTAATCTTTTTTATTAAAGTATTATAAAATGATTATTTTTAATGTAAATTTGAAAATTTATAATATAATGAGGCAGTTGCCTCATTCTTGTGCCGCCACGTCATCGGTCTATGTGTCCCACTTTTAAAAAGTATACAAAAAATGTCAAGTCTATGGCTCAAACCCAGGTTATTGAGATGTAAACACCAACATTTATACCACTAAAATAAAGGATACTTTGTACATTGATGGCCGAAAATAATATATATTTATGATAGGAGAGTTTACTCTCTCCTTAAGGTGTACACGTATGCATTTTATAAAGACTGTGGGGTCCGTGATTCTCGGTTTGGTTTAGTGATTCTGTTCTCGCGTTTGGTTTTTAAATTATATGGTATGATTTGAGTTTTTCCGTTTAATTAATGTTTTATTATGTTATTAAACACAACGTTTTGTCGATTAGGGTTTTTTTTTATTGTTCTTCATCTCTTTACCTTTGCCGTCTCGGTTCAGCTTCTCTGCAAACACCAAACATTAATCTTCCCTATTGTTCAACGTATGTCTCTTGATTTACCAATTAATGTTTTCATCATTTAATTCAGAAGCGATGTCGACCAAACCTATAAATTATAGATGAATCTTCAGAACCTCTGTTAGTTAATCTTCTTTATCAAGCGTTCATTGTTGCTCGACTTCCCCCGTTTTTGGAACTCGAAAAACATCAAGAAGCATGGTGAATTCATGGGAACCACTCTACTCAGGTATTGTATCGACAAAACATTAAGAGATTATTTACATTTTTTTTTTTTTGCTATATGTTTCAGATTGTCTCTCATCACACTGCAGAGAATTATATGAAGTCAAAGAAGGCAAATAAGAAGTTTGATTTCAAGGTGTTCACCGAGACCGGTCCAAAAACAAGTCTGATTACGGATGTTAGAGTTTCTAACGTTGGCCACGCATTGCATGTCTGGCTCAATGGAGAATACCATGGTAAGATTGAGAAGCTACAACATTTAGATGTTATGTTTAGAGAACTGAAATAATTAATGAATTTGTTCAGGAAACGGACATGGTAGCCATGATGAGAAGAGCCCATGGTCATTGTTACGACCCTGCTTTTGTTACTTTCTCTGTGCTAAGCCTAACGATGCATTTCCATGGCTGGCTCTCCTTCTTCATTACACTATACTATAAGTTGCCTCTCAAACAAGATAGGACGGGTTACTATGAATATGTTGGTTTCTGTCCATGAACTCTT
>NC_027750.1:32361865-32366490 GCF_000695525.1 Brassica oleracea var. oleracea
ATGGGCAAGATGGGCAGCTGTTTCTAGGCATCCTTCTAATTGGAAACCGTGGGTGGTTGTGATAGCTTCATGTTTAGCTATGCTTTTAGAGATATATGACTTCCCTCCGTATGGAGGCTACTTCGATGCTCACTCTATTTGGCACCTCGCCACAGTTCCTCTAACCATTCTCTGGTGGAGCTTTATTAGAGACGATGCTGAGTTCAGAACTTCCAGTCTTCTCAAGAAATCTAAGACAAAGGCGAAGTAAGTAGTTTATATACATTTACTCATGTTTGATACAATAATGTTCCATATTGAAAAAAATATATTTTCGGAAGCGCGGGACTAGGCTCCTAGATGCCTTTGGCGGGGTGGACGATCATTGGGTTGAATTAATAACTGGAAACCTAGAAGCTCTCCTGGCGATGAAAAATAAAATGACCTAACGGTTGAGTTAGAAGCAGAGAAAACTAATGTTCCAAGGCCCACCAAATTTCATACCTAAACAATTTAAACCTAGTTTATTTTCTTGAAACATAAAGCTATACCAATTTCTTTTTTTGGTCTGCGATTGATTTTTTTTTTTTAAACCACAAAACCATTTTTATTAAAAAAAATCGCTAAACCTCTATACTAAATAGTTATATAACAATATAAATATATAAATATCTTCACTTATTACTTTAATTTTACAAAAAAGACTACATTTGAGAAGTTTCATAATAAAATCTGTGTAAACTAAGAAAACTATTTTATTTACTGTACATATACATTTAAAATTTTTAAAATCAAAATTTAAACTCTTTTCCTTACACTATTTTAACCGTAACTTAACAACTACAAAAGTTCGGTTATCTTTGATCATTTTTACGCTAGAGGTCAATCAAATCTATACCAATATAAGATTAAAAACAAAAAACAAAATGAATACTATGGTCATTGTTAGATCTACCTAATCAACATGTATAATTTTCAATCCTCTATTCATAGACAACTATAGACAACATGACAAAATTAACTTTTATCAAAAACAAACAATACAATTATATACACAAAACAACACAATGCATCGACAATGTATCCAGCTCCGCGCAACTCTACGCTTGCGCGGAGGCTAAACCCCTAGTGATACTAAATTTACGGCAAAATTTAAATTTCTCCTGAAATTCAGTGGATCGCAATAGAATAGATGCTGTTGTTTTTTTTTGAACACCGAATAGGTAGTTTAAAATCTTTACTAAAGGAAAAATCGCAATCTCCGCCATGGCTGAGAGCTTCTGAGAAATGCGCTAAACGATCCATCCAAATAAGCCATGGCTACTCCTCCTCCACCCAACAAACTCTCTCTCTTCCCTCTACTATCCCTCCTCTGCTTCATCTCCATTTTCTTCCTTCTCTCCGTCTCAAAACGCGCTTCCCTCTCCTCCCCAAACACCCACCGCTCCTCCACCGTCTTCCCCCCAAAACCCGACGCTTCCCGCACGTGCGACTTCTCCGACGGCTCGTGGATCTACGACCCGAACCCCAGATCCGCTACGTACGACGGCAGCTGCAAAGAGATCTTCAAAGGATGGAACTGCGCCCGTAACAACAAAACCAACGCCCTCGAGATCTCCAAGTGGCGATGGAAGCCTAAGGACTGTGATCTCCCGTCGTTTGATCCAATCAAGTTTCTCGAAGCTCATCGAGATACCAACATCGGTAACACACGATTCTTTCTTCCTTGTCTCTGTAATTACAAATCTTTAAGATTGATTTTTCAACAGTGCAGGGTTTGTGGGCGATTCGTTGAATAGGAACATGTTTGTATCTCTCTTCTGCATGTTAAAGACTGTGACCAGTGATTTAAAGAAGTGGCGACCAGCTGGTGCGGATCGTGGATTCACCTTCTTGCGTTATAATCTCACCATTGCTTATCATCGGACTAATCTCTTGGCGCGTTATGGTAGGTAAGCTTGGGAGTTCCCTTTTGGTCTACTTTGATTGTTTTGATTTGGATGCTTCATGGTTTTATATTTTTTTATTAGGTGGTCAGCTAATGCTAATGGTGGTGAGTTGGAAGCTCTTGGATTCAAAGAGGGATATAGAGTTGATGTTGATGTTCCTGAAAGCTCGTGGGCCAAGGCTCCAAGCTTCCATGACATTCTCGTTTTGAACACCGGGCACTGGTAAATTAATGATTACAAAGAAATGAATCTTAATGTTTCTTTCGGTTTATAGTCTTGTCATCAGGGCCGGTCCCGGGCATAGCCAACTGAAACATTAGTAGCCTAGGCCTCCAAATTTGTAAAAAAAAATAATAATTTTTTTTTATTAAATCGTTTCCAAGCCCCAGGATCTCAGGATCGGCCCTGTTTGTCTTTCAGTTAAACATAAATTTTGTTATACGGACTTGAGATGTTGTTGACAACCTTTTGCTGTCTTTCTCTTTTGTAAGGTGGTGGGCGCCATCAAAGTTTGATCCCGTAAAATCTCCTATGCTTTTCTTTGAAGGTGGCCGACCAATACTTCCTCCTCTACCTCCTGCTGATGGCCTGGATCGGGTTCTTAGCAACATGGTAAACTATTCTGTTTTCTATATTTTCCTTTGTTACTTACTGCAATGCAATTTGAGATGTTTGATACCTCCATTTGACAACTCTGCTAGGTTATATGTTTACAAAAATGAACATGTGCTATGATTTTTTTCCGGCATTATAACTGACTCTATACCGTTTTGTAACCAGTCTTTAAGTAGGCACCAAAGTGTGCGATATGATAAAACTGTTGGTACTGCTGGAATATTATGATCCTTTTACGGAAAAATTTTCATTGTCACAGGTAAATTTTGTGGAGAAAACAAAGCGACCTGGAGGGATCTTATTCTTCCGGACACAATCACCTAGGCATTTTGAAGGAGGTGACTGGAACCAAGGTGGTACTTGTCAAAGACTGCAACCTTTGGTACCTAGAGAAGTAAGTCGTTTTCAATAAATAACGTTGTTCTGTCCGAAGTTCATGAATCTTCTTTTGCGAGTGGTAACGGATAGAGCGGAGCGTTAGGACACTAAACTGGGTCATTGTTACACGAAACATACAGTTTTTTTTTTTTTTTGAATGAAAACCTCCTAATTTATCAGGTCCTTCGATTCGGCAGAGTGATCTGCATAATCGTGGTGATTGTTATGAATTTAATCAACCCACTTCTAAAGACAAGGCCACTGCATATTCCACGGAGAAACACAGGGGAATGAATGACTTGATGGGGAAATTAATGAGTGTTAAAAACATACAGTTTTTGTCTCATTTTTTTCTATGGTAGGTTGAAAGATATAATATTCTTCCCCATTTCCTTTATGGTAGGTTGAAGAATTGTTTTCGGTGAGGAACAATGGAACAAATGTAGAGGTTCGTTTGGTGAATCAACACCTTTACAACTCCCTTGAGAATAGAAGCGGTTTCCACGTTTTGGACATAACTCAAATGAGCGAGTACAGAGCAGATGCTCATCCGGCAACATCTGGTGGAAAGAATCATGATGACTGTATGCATTGGTGCCTCCCGGGCCTGACCGACACTTGGAATGATTTGTTCGTCGCAACTCTCGGTAGGATTAAAGGTTTGTAAACCCATATCACATGCTTTGGGTCGATGGGTCTTTCTCCTTTTAGTACTCTTGTAAACTTTGATGTTTTTGTCTAGCAAAATTTTTATATTTGATCTCTCTTTTTGAGTAACCTACAACATGAGAAGTGTTTTTCAGCTCTATCAGGTATTCGAAACTTAAACAATGCACATACGATCTTAAGTTTAAGTTAGGTCGTGACTCGTGTAACACCCAGACAGTCATTGGGCAATCTTCAAGTATACGAGGATACTTTGATATGCAACATTGAAATAATCAACTGCTATGGGTGACTGTAGACTAAAATAATCCACATGGAAATTTAAATCAGTGAAAAAATTTTTGGGTTGAACTTTTTTTTATTAACATATACTTGAAATGATGCGCAATAAGTGAAGGAAAAAATAAGTATTTGTTATAAAAGTAATGGAAAAGTTTATCTTTATTCATAACATAGAGGTTCTTTATATAGGAGATTATACCGTCATAGATAAATAGAAAGATTACAAATCATAATCTCTTGGTTATGATCTCTTGGTTATAAGTTATCCACAATCTGGTTCATAACACTCCCCTTTGGATGTCATAACCATTTAGAGCTTGTAATGTGCTTTAATGTTGCCTTATTAAAACTTTACCAGGAAAACTCAATTGGGACAAAACCATGGTGAAGGAAAAAGAATCCAACACACATTACTCCCCCTGATTTGGACATTACTGAAGGTCCCTTGGACCTCTCCAATTTTCTGAAATCCGTGGGTGATGAAGATCTTGGACAGAATATGCTTCGTCCTCAAACATGATAGTTGGTTCTTCTTTACCATCGGCCATGCCACAATCTAATCGAACGTATTGAGTCATCGACCTCAAATACACACACACGAAATCTTGGGTGATGTTGTTGTGATATGTGTGTACCACCATGTGTAAAACATAACCTGTCTGAAAACAAATCAACAAAACCAAATAACCCGTCTTTGGGCTGGTTAGTATAAAATAAACCAAAATCAAAGGCTTCTTCATCGTCCTTCTTATGGAC
>NC_027750.1:32367846-32368049 GCF_000695525.1 Brassica oleracea var. oleracea
CCTTTTGAGGTCACATCTTAGTTCTCTGTGGTGGAGCAATTAGTACACAGACAGCACATCCAAATGTCAAATGATGGGGTATGTCTGGCTCTTGATCCGTAAATAATTGTGATAGGGGATATCTATGCTCACTAAATGGCCTGATGCGTATTAACTTAGGTGCATGTAAATTTCGTGTGGCCCAAGCTGTGAATGGGAGTTTT
>NC_027750.1:32368186-32368744 GCF_000695525.1 Brassica oleracea var. oleracea
CGAGAAGGAGACGCATTGATCAAGTGTCCCAGCGGCATAAGGACGTCCCAGCGGCCTTTTGGCCCCTCAAGAAGCCGCTGCAAGCATTGAGAAACGGAGACTGTGGGAGCGGCCTTACGCAGCGGTGTACCAAAGCCGCTGAAGACGCTCGAGAGATGAAGACTCAAGAAATGGAGACCAAGTGCGGGAGCGGCCTGACGCAACGGTGTGACAAGACCGCTGGGAAAATACCATGTTCCCTGCCGCGTTCGTACTTGTCGCAGCGGTGTGATGATGAAGCAAGGAAGCCGCTGCGAGTGTCCCAGCGGCTAGGCGGAGCGGTTTCACGTGGCCGCTGCGAGTCAAGAAAGTCAATATTTTCCCTGTTTGACCAGATAATTACCAATTTGTGTCTTGGTTAACCCAGGTTTGTTTGGTTAAACCAGGTTCGACTTTAAGCTACTATAAAGGTCCTTCAGACCTAATTGTAGGATCTTATCTTGTTTTCTATCTAATCACAAAAGAACTTTTAGGTGAAAGATCCTATCTTGATCATTTCTCTCTTGTGATTGCTTGATT
>NC_027750.1:32371663-32371993 GCF_000695525.1 Brassica oleracea var. oleracea
ATGGCCAATCCGGTCGTGCCATAAAGTGTATATTTTCGCAGGCTTTTAGCCTCTATCATACTGATCTATGCATAGTCTAGGTCAGTAGAGAATGCATGTACAGTCTTTAGGACTTATTATGGTCTTGGACGATTTTATACATATATCTGAAGGAACTCTTTGTTTCCTTCACCCATTGTTTCAATATGGAAACCATTCATTTTTATATCTTTAAAATTCAATAGGCTACTCTGGCTCTTAGAGCTGGGTGAATATAAGGCATCACTGATTTCTAGATGCATACCCTTAGGCAATAATATATTAGCCTAGCCATAGTCTTCTTTCAGACTG
>NC_027750.1:32372071-32372527 GCF_000695525.1 Brassica oleracea var. oleracea
GATTCTTCTCTTTCAGACTCTCTTTGATAGAGGTCACAAGTTGTTTGGGAGTCCTTCATATCTTAGCCCAATGGTTCCCCATTCCACATCTATGGCACACTGATTTGGTCGAGCTTTGTGGTTTAAAGGATATACCACGGCCACTACCTTGACCGTGGCTCAAATTGGGTTGATACCCACGGCCTCTGCCATAGTGGTTCCCACGGCCAAATGTGTTATAGTGGCCATGGCCACGTCCTTTCCACCCTCCACGGCCATGACCGTGTGGTCTATCATTCTGGACGTGGTTACCTTTTTTTTTCTGCGGCCTTATTGGTATCAGGTAATGGGGTTAATCCAGGAGGTCTCAATTCACTGTTTCTCATCAGTAATCCATTATTTTGCCCAGCTAGCAATAGACTCATTCACAGACTTATAGTCCCGGATTCTGAGATTCCTCCAATCAAATAGGGTCTT
>NC_027750.1:32373382-32373936 GCF_000695525.1 Brassica oleracea var. oleracea
AGATCATTCGGATTTTAAACAAGTAAACCTCAATCAATCTATCAACCTATCGGATTATATAAGCAAAGCAAGCTAGCAACCTATCGGATTCAATCAATGTTTTAACAGGCTGGTCGGTTTAAACAATTTTAAATCAGATGAACAATTAACCAAGCAGGATGAGAAAATAAATCTATCAATTTAACAAACAATTCTAGCAACATAGCATCAAATTCAATCAGATTTAAAACCTCAATGATCAAAACCGAAAACAGTTTTGATTTCAAAATATTCGATTAGGGTTTTAATATGTGATTTGATAATTATAGTATAATTAATTCTGATACTTATATTATTTAGGGTTTATAGATATAGGGTTAGGGTTTATCAGATTTTAACTTGTAAAAACTGAATTGGAGTTTTAATCATGTAGGAACATGATTTAGGGTTTGGGATATAGAACTTTTAGAGCTTCGATTTACTCAATTAGGATTTTTGATATATTACCCTATGGTTTTGATTCATAAAGATTACGGTTTTAGTGTTTCATTCTTTATCAATCAATCCATGTTCGA
>NC_027750.1:32374064-32374185 GCF_000695525.1 Brassica oleracea var. oleracea
GTCGCGGACGTCCTTTGTTGCTTGATCGGGAACGCCTTGATCGTCGGACGCGAGCTGTCTAATGCTGCCGCGAACGAGGAAGAGGTCGCAAGCTGGAGCTGCTCTCGGGTCGCGAACGTCT
>NC_027750.1:32374337-32390776 GCF_000695525.1 Brassica oleracea var. oleracea
CTCTCGGGTCGCGAACGTCTGAGCTAGGATCAGGAACGCCTTGGACTGAATCTGATCGGGAACGCGAGCTGGAACAGATACGGGAACAAGAGACACGATCGGGGTTTAGGGTTCGTCGGATCACCGGCTAGGGTTAGGGTTTTAGGGTTTTTCGATTTGGGTATTAGCTTAGGGATTTAGAGTTTCGTGCTGATAACGTATTATAAAAGTAATGGAAAAGTCTATCTTTATTCATAACATAGATGTTCCTTATATAGGAGATTACACCGTCGTAGATAAATAGAAAGATTACAAATCATAATCTCTTGGTTATGAGCCATCCACAATCTGGTTCATAACAGTATTATTGTATAACCGTATAAATACAATAACTAACATATTTGCATACATAAATATCTTAGTTTATAGGTTTTCCTAAGAGGAAAGTAATGATTCCAAGGTCAACTAATTTATTCAGTGATATTGTACAGAAACTGATGGAACATGTGTGGGAAAGAATGATCCGCATTGGGATAACTATACTGTAAGTACTTTCTTACATCATCTAACACGATGATAGCCAAATATTTTATCGACTGTGAGCATTTAGTGTGAAATTTGGAGAAACTTTTGTCACCTCTATATATGTATACTAGCATCGGCCCGGGCTACGCCCAGAATTTTTTATTTAAATATTAATTATAATCATATATTTATGTTATTTTGATATATAAATATTATATAAATATAAGTAGCTAGATAATTATAAAATTATTTTTAATTATTTATTTTTTTCTGTCTTATGAATTTCAATTAACCCAATTTCTTACAATAAAACTTTCCGTTGGTTTATTTATTGAACGAAACTTGTGTAGCTTAAAATCATGAATGCATTTAACCTGAATCGAATCTAAAACCGAAGTAAATCCGGTTATGTTATGTCGTTTTTCTTTAAAACAAAAGGCTCAAAAGAAAAGACCCATTGGGAATAGAACGCATTGCTTCCTGTCTATTTCCCTTTTAAGTTTAAAATATGTATCTCATATCTCACCAACACGCATGTCTCTGCGCGTGTATGACACTTCCATTCATGTTAATTCCCAATAACTAATTAAAAAATGAAATAAAAACCTTTGATTGCTTCCATTATCTTCTTATGGTTCGTTCGGAGCAATCTTTGCTTTGATAATATCTATATTTCTTTGGACAAAAAAACTATATTTCTCTCTTGATCGAGTCATAGCGGAATTGAGAAACCGATTTGATTTACTCGTCACCGCTTAAACTGTTGAATATTTTTATTAATTGGCTCGATTTTCTTTTTTAACCTCTTCACTGTTGTTGCTCATCATCCTCTTTCCTCTTCCTCCCTCTTCATACTCTGCAAAACCCATCGCCAATAATTTTAAACTCTTGAATGTTATTGAGTTACCGGAGGTGGCGGCGAAATGAACCGTCACCGTTGATATCGCCTCCAACCAAGGCGAAGTCAGTAGTATCCAGAAACTCACGGTACGCTCCTTCTTTTCCTTCTCGTTTCAAAAGTTTCAGTCTTTACATATGTTTTCATTATAGTGGTTATCTCTCTGTATTTGGGCTATATCACGGTGTGAACAAAAAGCACACTAAACCGTAAACAATTATGAAATGCAGCAGCCCACATCAAAAGTTAATGAAACGATGAGTTTTAGGCAAAGAAGACAGGTGTCGCACTCACAATCAACGACTTTATGACGTGGCGCAACAGGAGGGGGGGCAAACATTTTTTTATATATATAGATTATATTTGTCTATTGTAAAGCAGATATATAATCGCCGGAACTTAACGAGTTTGCAATAAAATCTGGATGTTGCCTATTAACACCAAAAAGGTGGGGATCCCCACCTACTTAAATGGTTTATGTTTGTTACTGTCTTTAGTGTATGTGAGATTCGATTTCTGGTATATAGGTGAAAATTTATTACTTGTCGTTTTGGTGCCTTATAAATACATGTGTAACTCATAACAACAGATGCTTTTTAGTACATTTAATATATCAACACTCGAGATAAAATCATGGAAATTTTGACATGAGAGGCTTGTGCGGTTGTTGCATGGAGATTGGTTGAATTCACCGAATGCATGAGTGGGATTATGGGATTAAACAGACTTGGGGTTTGGTGCTATGATCCGTGAGGATGACACCATCGAATTGCCAATGTCCACATTAAGAGAATATACTTGTTGGAGGAAAGACCGCTGGTTGTTATGACTTGTCATTTACCGAAGTGGCATACAGAGTGACAACTAAATATATTAACCACAACTGATGTATATGGCTTTCTGATGTGATTGAGTGTACGCGTTTGGTACACTGAGCTAACTATATGCCTCACTGTTGGTATAGAGCACATACAGTGGCGGAACTAGCTCACAAGAAGGGGGGGTCACATGACCCATATGATTTTATAAAAATAATAAAATTTACATGTATTTTCTTTCTAAAGTCAGATGAAATATCAAGAAATTAACTAATTGACCCCCATAAAATGTAGTTGTTATTAAATTGACCCCTGCAGAAAAAAATCCTGCCTCCGCCACTGAGCACATATACAGCTTTCAGTTCCAATACAAGGCTAATTTTCCATGGGAGTGACCAAGATGCAAATGCGCAAGCTGCTTATGATGGTAACTATGCCACATATTCTCAGATGATTACTTGCTGCATTTAAAAAGAACTTATATGGCTAAATGGTTAGTGTGATAGCTGCTCATCCTTTCTAATCTGTGCAATCCTAATCTAATTTATTTGCCAACCCTATAGTTCATTTGCTAGTCATAATCTCCATTCCAAATGGAAAGCATAACATGTTTTCTTAATATCCTAAATTCTAATCCTGATTTAAATTGTTTATTTTCTAATCTATTTGCCAATCCTATAACTTATTTACCTACCCTACTCTAATCCTAAATTATACTAAAATCTTGTCCATACAAAAAAAAGAAATCATCAAAGTAGCTCCCGGTCCCAAGTCTCATTTTTAACCTTCAGAACTTTTTATTTCACTCCTATATTTCCATGTCAATGACCCCCCCCCNNNNACACACACACACACACACACTAAAACCTAAGTATCGAGTGGATAGCAAAATTGTTTATTTTTCACTAAAAAACTAATTTTGTGTACGTAATAAATAAAACAATGCATAACTTTTTTAAAAATTATTAAATTAATGTGGAAAAGTATTTTAAACCTCATTTTAACAACATAAACACCATAAAAATTAAGAAAAATATTAATATCAAAATTAAATTTAATAAAACGAAAAAAATTGTAATCATTTTGTGATTTCTGAGTTGCATTTGCGATTGGTTTTGCAACTAATGTTCAGATTTACTCAACTAGTGTTTATGACTGATTTTTATAGTTGGCATTTAAAATTAATGATGATAAACTTATATATTGACTTCTATTTAAATGATGGTAAACTTGTATATCAAAAAATGTCAACTTTACAATTTCGTTTTTTATATCATATATAAAATTCAAGTCTACAATAATCGAATATAAACGTATAGGTTAACTATCAGTGGATGTAAAAATATTTTATGTAGATATAGAGTTTATCATATATATATGGTAAATGATGAAAATTTAATATTATAAATCTATAACTATAATTGATAAATTTACTCCAAAAATGGAGTGGGAAATGGAGTATGAATAAAAAATAAAAAATCCCTCTATTTATAGAATAAACTTTTATTTTTTGTTCATATTTCATTTCCCATTCCATTTTTGGAGTAAATTATGAAGTAAGGATAAAGATGGTCTAACTATACCGCCTGGAAAATAAATCCATCATTTACTACAAATCTACTATAAAAAAACATATCTACCATTTTATGCTAGAGGATTAAAATTTTCAAATAAAATGTTTTACTTTATATTATTAATTTTATTAATATGACTAAAAATGTATTTTCTTTCCTCTTTTCAACAACTCATTTTCCCATGCAATCTGAAAGGCTCTCGTTTGGATTAGATCCTTCGCTGTCTTGATAACTATATCCTTCAGAGAATTGCATGCACTTCGCTGTCTTGATAACTATATCCTTCAGAGAATTGCATGCAAACTGATCAAATATTTTAGATACGTACACGGTGCGAAAGTGCTTGGTCAATACATCGTTGCGATACATATATAATATATTACTGTTATAGTAAATTTATAGTATAGTTTTTCTAAGGGCATTAAATTAAAATATGACACGTTAGTTAATTATCCAAGCGGGGAGAATGAAGTTAACACAAACCGCGAGAATGGAGTTTACAAAACTTGCAAAAGAAACGTCTAGACGGGGTTAAGAAGCTAACAGATATTTGATTCGCACTGGAATAAGAAGAACGCTTCTTGTTACGCGTCCCAGTAGCAGAATAACCCTTCGGAACAAAAGTTGTACAATCTGTTCCAGCACGATCTGTAAAGAAGGAGACAGATGTCTAAGATAATATCTTCGACTAAGGGTTTTAAATTAATAGTAGCATACTAGTAATCTCAGCTCTTATTTGTATTATTTAAAAGTATATTGATACACATCCAGCATATAACGCTCTTTATTGAAATATATATGTATACGTCCTGAATACACGTGTTTTTGTAGATAATCATTCATTAGTAGGGCTTCTGGTTCACATAATTCCCAGGAGGATCATAGTTGCAAACGACGAAAGTTCCACCATTGTTACACTTCGCTTTGCCACATCCGAGTTTCACTGAGCTTCTCCAAACAATCTGAGTGCAGTGACCGCACTCTCCGTTGCACGTGTTCGAAGGGTAGTCGTAGTTAGCCTTCTCCTCAACCCACAGGTTCACGGCTCTGAC
This sequence comes from Brassica oleracea var. oleracea, assembly GCF_000695525.1. Lineage (NCBI taxonomy): Eukaryota > Viridiplantae > Streptophyta > Magnoliopsida > Brassicales > Brassicaceae > Brassica > Brassica oleracea. The sequence goes on from NC_027750.1 coordinate 32,379,184, forward strand.
GCCAGATAAGTCGCCACTACTCTTGGCCAAGTTCTCCCCGTAAGATCCAGTGGAATGTATGAGATTGCAGTCGCTTCTTCGTAGGTCTGCGTAATTCTGAGCAACGGCTGCAAGGGTCTCGTTCCACTGCATGGGGCCTACGCCTACCCCTGCCCGCGCCTCGCTGTGAACCCTTACATATTCTTGTGGGCTGTCTTGGGCCTTTGAGGGAAGAAGAGCTCCTACAAAGGCTGCTAAGAGTATCAGAAACCTAAAATTGCTAATGACTTCCATTTTTTTGGTTGATACTGGCTACTTCCTAGCTTTACTGGGTTGTGATTTTGGGGTTTGTGGAAACATGGTTTATATAGAGTTTTGAAAACTATCTCGCGTTTCCGGCCAGCATAAAGAAATAAATAAGGTTTTAGTAAAGAAATATATCATAAAAAGTTGAAGAAAAAATCTTCAATGTTAGAGCATTTTAACGGTGGTATGTAGGTAGAGTTTTCAGATTAAATAAAATAAAAATAATCAAAAAGTAAGAGAAAGTAAGAGATTATGCATCTCATTTACACTTTAACCATCCTTTTAGAATTCATTTGCCACTTGTATTATTAGCACTGGCGTAAATTTGATTTGTAACTAAATTTTTTAAAACAAAATTAATCGGTACTACGGGGTTTTTGGCGTTAGCCATGCTCTCTGTAACCCTATTTCATTTTATAATCTAAACATCATTTTGAAGTAAAATATGCTCAAATTTCGCTCTATTTTTAACTTCAAAATGGAATAGTGGTTAGGGTTACTCTATTTAAGGATGAATCCTATATATTACTCTATTTTGGAATTGAACATTTTTTATTTATAGAATGGTCTTTTAAATTTTGAATGTTTTATTTCATGCTTAAATAATATTTTAAAATTCTACAAAATAAATATAATATTTCATAGGAGATTATTTAATAATTTTACATAAAAATTGCATAAACAAATAAAAATACCAAACTAAACATAAAACTATAAAATAAATAGAACATAAACATAAACATAACATAAAATAAGTGATTTAATAATCCGGTAAATCATTTCTGGAATTGCCATGCTCGGTGAAATATTGCTCAATTTTAGAAAAAAAGGTGGATAAAAAAGTCATTATTCATTTTGAAATGCATTAGTTGAACATATGTGAGAAATAATATTCTAATACTCATTACTGAACCAAAATATTTTATCTTATATATTTTTTTGTAATTTATTGTACTTTTAATAAGAAAATTTTAATGTAAATAAATTATATTTTGTGGATGTTTTATAAACATAAAAGATTTAGGGTTAATTGGTAAGTTTTTGTAAGTAGAAGGTGCTAGTAACAATTATTAATTAAATAGAAATACAATTCTTTTAGAATATTCAATTTTGGAGTGAAAAATGGAGCAATACATTGGAGTAAAAATCTACTTCATTTTGGTCTTGCATCATTTTAGAGTAAAACATGGAGTAATACATTGGAGATGCTCTTAATACATCAACATTTCTAAAAAAAAAAAAAATCAACATGTGTCCAACTATTAATAATAGATAAACGATTTTATTTAAACATTGTAAAGATCCTTTGAACAAAAAGATAAAGCAATATAGAGGCTTCAAATTAAATTTTAAGACACCGTAAACATATAACTATCATATAATAAATATTTAAATGCATTTTTCATTTATTTAGAGCAATTTGATCATCATTGTTAAACTATAACATATATAAATAAATTTTAATGCAAACAAAAAAGAAACTAATTTATGAGAAAATATGACCATAATTATAAGTTAAGCAGTTTGAGAAGTTGGAAAACAAAACTTCAGATTATTAAAAGAAACCATGAAAAAAATATTAAGTAAATAATACGAAAGCTAATTATAAAAACAGAGAGAAAAAATGACAAAAATATATAATGAATTGAAACAGTTAAAACAACTATAATATTCAAATTTGGATAAGTGACAACTGTTGTATGGGAGGGATTACAGGTTAAAGAAAAATGAAAACTACTAAGACCATTTTTTGATAAATCTAAAACTATTATTTTAAAAACTAAAAAGATAGAAATAATATCACCTTTTGAAAATTATATTAAACAATTAGGCACATTTTGACATTTTGACACTTTTTACTTTATATAAAGAGATAATAGGCTAGCGTGCCCTTCTATGGTTTTTCATTGACTTCAAGAGCATCAACATCCCTAGAACTTTAGGGGGGGTTTTTAACAAAATGTGGGATCCATTGACGCGTGGATCCCACAAAATTTTTAAAAACCACTTCCAACAAATACCAAATAAGAATCGGTAATTGGGGGGTTTTGGCACTGTTTGCGGATCCCACCGACACGTGGCAACCCGCAATTGGCTCATTTTTAATTTTTTTTTTTTTAAGAAAAAAAAAAACCTAAGGATCGCTTATGCGATAATCATGGTCTAAAAATTAACTAAACTTTAATTTCTTTACTTAAAAACTCACGCAACATTTTTTCTTATGTGTTTTTCTCATGTTGTCACTAATTATTATTTTTGCTCATCTCTGTTATGTGAGTGTTCAAAAATACGCTCTCTAAGGGAGTCTAGACTCTAGAGGCTGATATAATATACGTCTTCGTACTGTTTAGTGGTCTCTGAAAATACGATTTCATAGTTTTGACAATACAATTTTTTGGTTAAAGTCAGACAATGTGATCTAGCCGTCTTGATATGAACATGTATAATGTCACGGTTTTGATAAAAAAACGTGCTTTTACGATCTTTAGGAAATGTGATTTACTTTAAAATGTCATTTTTACTTTACGTGAAAAAGTGATTTTCCTCATTCGATAAAAATATATATTGAAATTCTCACAAAAATAAACAAATTTAGTGAGAATACAGTTTTACAATTTTGGCGAAAAGTGATTCTTTTATAGGAAATGAGTTTTTGTAACTATGGATGAAAATGTGACTTGTGATTCTGATGGAAAATGTGATCTTGTAGGAAATCAAGTCCACCAACACTTGGTATTTTCTTAAACTTTAAGTCTTATAAAAAAATATAAATATCTGAAAATGTTTTGGAAGAATGCATAATACGTTGGAGGGTAAGGAATAGATAAGCATTAGGAAAGTATAATAGAGAGTAAGGAATATATCTCAGTCGTTAGATCAGTTTTCTCTCCACCGACTCTTGAGCAGGTGGTCATGTATATAAAAGGTGTGATGAAAGCCTCATTTGTAACACATATCCAAGAACTTAATGAGAATACACTTCTCTAAAGCTCTCTTCTACAACGTGATACTCCCTTTCTATGCAAAATTCAGGATTTTGGTTAGAGGTTAGAGATTGACTTAGTAACTAGAAAGAGTATAAAGGTGCTAATGCTGCACGTTCCGATTCAATAAGAATAAGTCTGTGACAAGTGGTATCAGAGCCAAGTCCGACCATGATAAGGGGATTTTATCCGATAGTATGGCTAAACAAAGTAATGACAAAGAAGTTAAATCGATGTCCGAATTTCACAAGGAACACAGAAGGGAGACCACGTTCGCTCATGTAAGAGGCTGATGAAAAAATAATGTTTCCGTGAAGTCTTCGGAACGAGCATAACTGATTTACGAAGAAAGCTCGAGAGGGTTGAGCACAGCGTCACCGAGCTTGAAAGTTGAGTGTTCAACAGGTTTGACGAGGTCAAACACAATGCTGCCGACTTAGACTCCATGTTTGTTAGACCGGAGGAGTTGGTTACTTTATCCATTTAGGCAGGGCCGTCTAATAGCACGTGCAAGTGGAGCGATCGAACAGGGTCCGAGTATAAAAATATAAAAAAATTAAAGAAATTTAAACAATATATACATAAATTATGGTCACAAAATTACTAATTTAGAGTTTATAATTTATAAAATCCGTTAAACATATATAAATAAAACTACTAATTTCTAAAACCATTTCATTATGATTTAAATTTATCGTTAATATTTCTGAACAGGTCCCAAAAAAAATTGAGACGGCCCTGCATCTAGGCCTTTCATATCGAAACATCATAAGACCAACCAGTGGGAATCCAAGATGATTCTGACTGGGTGCACAATATAAATTTTACCAGTGACAATATATATAAATATATATTTGAAATTAACTAAAGAAGACGCTGTCTTTTAAAAATTAAGCAGGAGGGATTCGCAGATCCTCTAAACGTAAATCATATTATGGGTGGATGTGCACCCGTTCTCTCCTTAGTAGCTTTGCCCCTGGGACCAACTACTGACCACGTTGCCATCTATCATCCATCAGCAGAAAAAACAAAGCATCATGACTTATTTCTTGCAGCGACTATGATATCATTGTGGTGGAATAATCAAAGTCTGCTAAAATTAGGCTCTTTAAAGCCATTCAAATCTTATCTTTACCTCATGATTCATTGAAAGATTTTATTAAATTTCATAAAAGAAGACAATATGTATTTCAATGGCGACGAATATGTCCAATACTAGTCTAAGGGTTTCTTCGTTTCTATGTCTGGAAAATCACATGCGGCAGCTAAGTTCATCATCCAAATTTGTTAGCGTATTCGTATTTGCGTTTAGATCCAATTTATTGGTTTGTTAGTTTACAAAAAGAAAATTAAAAAATGATTAGCTCTACACCACCTATAGGTCATCACATGACCACATATTTATACATTACTAATTACTCATGTATTACACAAACTATATAACTAACATGACGATATACATCTAACACATGTTATATACTACTAGTAAACACCATAATCATATTTTTGTTGCAAAAGTAGTAGATCAGACGTTGAAATCATGTACAACATTGTAAAATTGTCTGATCTAAAAGAAAACCTGATAAAAATTAATTTAAGCAATCCAAACAGCCTAAAATATGTTGGTAAAATTGGAACAGTTCGGCTTTTTATTATGAACGAATCATTTTTTTTTAATATTGGATTGTCGGATTTCAATGTCCGTACCATTTTTAGGCACCATAAAGTATGATTATGGTGTTAACTACATGTTAACTGATAAATGTTATTATTTTAATCATATTGTTTGTATTGTTCTAATTAGTGTCTAGATGTGTACTGATAAATGCTGGCTTGTAATTAGTGTGGTTGACAGCCATTTTTTTTTTTTTGACGGCAGACAGCCATTTTTTTTAAAACACTATTGATTTAAGTTTATATTAGATGACATAAAAGGCTATTTTACATTACTAGTTTTTTGTGATTAATTTTTTGGTGAAATAATTATTTCATCGAATTCAAAAGAGAAGTTAGTGGAATACTAACTGGTCGAGCTCGCCGAAGGATTTTGATCAGATTAATTAATTATCAAATAAATTTTTAATCGATTTTTCAATGAAATACTATATATTATTAATAAGAGAAATTAGTGAAATACTAATCAAATTTAGTTCGTAGTAGAAATAATCTGAATTATAAGATAAATATAATAAAATTAATAGTTATTATGGGATTCCATAATTATGTAAGCCAAAATAAGGCTCAAAATTTTTAATTCCAAAATGCAGTAAAACATTTTGCAACAAGCTGCGTTCAAATTCCGCATTAACATAAACTAGATCTTAATCCGCGCCCCCGCGCGGGTGTTGGATTTAACTTGCGTTTAATGTAAAACTATTAATTTTATAAAATGTCCATTTATATTTTTATGTTTTTGTAAAATATATTTAGAGTAGAATATATTATATTATAATATAGATGTTTGATAATAATTTTTTATATGTACGTACTATTATATTTATAATTTTATAACTTGATGCAATTTGATGTAATTGTAATATTCATATATTAACCTATTGATTTTTTATTTATTTAAAAATGATTTAATTTTTTACAGTAGGCTTTTATGAATTATTAATAATTTTATGATATTTGATTTTCTTGAAATTTGTATTGTAGCAGATTAATATATATTATATATTACAGTTTGTGTTTTTATTTTCAGCAAAAAGAAATAACAATTCATTGTAATTAATTAATTTAAATTTTTGAATTTAAGTGAAGTGGCAGATTTGTAAATAAGAAAGAAAAACAATGACTAAATGTGTAAAAAAAAAAAATATTTAATCTGTTGTCCGTGTTTCCAAATAATTCTCATTTAATCTGTTATCCAAGTTTTCAAATGACAGATTGACATAATCTGTAAATGAGAAAGAAATACAGTGACTAAATATGTAAATAAAAAAATATTTAATCTGTTATTTTTGTTTCCAAACCACTTTCATTTAATCTAGTATATAAGTTTTTAAACGGTACTTCAGTTTTAATAATATAGATTTATGTCATAGTTTTGGAAAAAAGGAGGTTCTCTTCTCTTATAATTACAGTTTTTGTTTTGAAACTTTAACCGACTTGAAAAGTCGTATTTGGTATGCATTCTACTAATTTAACGTTAGCCTTACGGTAACTATACTTCCGTTATATCACTATGTTACTGATACAGTGATACTTAGCTTTTCAGATTTACAACGCTTATCGCTTTTTCCATATATATATGAGATTGTACGAGATGCCAGCATTGGTGGCGAGATCCGCAGCATTCGTAGCTGTTTAGTGATCAGCACTGAATCTAAAAACAATTTTATATACAAAATGAATATCCCATGCAGTGTCGGTTATGGTATCCTGACCTCGAGCGGTCACCAAATATGTAACGGAGAGAGAGGCGTTTATAGTTTATCTTTAACTAAGTTTTAAATGGATAGTAAACTAGGCAACGGATAATTAGTAACCATTGATATTTATTTATTTTAAATATTGATACACATCCTGCATATGATGTTCTTTATTGAATATGTAAACACGTCCTATATATATGCACGTGTTTTATATGGCGATGCATAGTAACTCATTAGTAAGGCTTCTCGTTCACATAATTTCCCCGAGGATCATAGTTGCAAGAAATGATGGTTCCACCATTGTTACACCTTGCTTTGCCACATCCAATTCTCACAGACTTTCTCCAAACAACCTGAGTATAGTGACGGCATTCTCCATTAATGCACGTGTTCGAAGCGTAGTTATAGTTAGCCTTCTCGTTGACCCAAAGGTTCACGGCGCTGACGCCAGAAAAGTCGGCGCTACTCCAGGCCAAGTTCTCTCCATAAGGCCCACCGGAGTGTACGAGTCTGCAGTCGCCTCGTAGTCGGTCGGCGTAGCTTTGAGCGAAGGCTGCAAGCGTACCGTCCCACTGCACGGGACCTACGCCTACTGCCTGTCGTGCTTGGTTGTGAGCGTTTACATAGTCTTGTGGACTGTTTTGAGCTTTCGAGGGATGAACAAGAGCTCCTACAAGGGCTGCCAAAATTAATAGAAGTCGAGAACAGTAAATGACTTTCATTTTCTTAGTTTATTAGTGCTATTTCCAAGCTTTATTTTTTGTGTTATGATTTTGGGATTCGAAAGAACGGTTTATATAGAGACTAGCGTGACTCTTCGGCAACCAACCATAAAAGATAAACACGTTTTGATTGATAATATTTTGGTGGTATAAAAGCATTTTCAATGGTTGCCTTCATTTTCTTTTTTTAAATAATGTAACCTTAAAATGATGTAGTCTTTTGTCCAAAAATAAATAAAAATAATCTAAATTAAAAACGAGTTTGTGTTTTACTCAAATGGTTTTTTTCATTTTTTTAAAAAGAGAATATTTTAAATATATTATTTTATTAATAATTATTATAAATTTTTATCTAATTTTATTTTAAAAAGAGAATAGTTCAAATATATTATTTTATTAAATAATTATTTTAAATATTTATTTATGTACATAAATTTAGTTTTATTAGAATATACATTGATTTATATGAATTAATAATTGTATTAATTAAAATATTAATTATTTTGTTAAAATAGAGAATACATATATTTAATATTTTAGATATAAGAACTAGAAAAATATCCTAGGATAGCTTTGTTTAGTTTATTTTCACAAAATAGCTTTTAAAGAGGAAAATTGACCAAATTTTTTTATTAAAAAGTAAATATACATTCATACCCTAAGGTTAACTAGTATAGATTTATGGTTTAGAGTGGGGTTTATACAGTTTTATTAAATGGTAAATATATATACATTTATACACTTTATATATTGAGGGTGCGTTTTCAAATTTTTAACAAGTAAAGGCTTATTTTTTTCTAATCAATTTTTTTCTAATCAATTTGTTTAAGAAATGGCATGAATATAGCCTTTTGTTTAACAAGTAAACCTTTTCCGGTGATTAGCACCTATTGGTTGATGAGCACTTTTCCGGTGATTAGCATGCACGGATCAAAGACTTCTGCAAGGAGAAGACGGCCATAATTGAGGGGTAGTAGTTGAAGTTTCTATGTTGTTACAACTTACAAACTTACAATCGGTAAAAAGTGCCACTGGATTTTAAGAGAAAATATATAAAAAGTGCTACTGAACTAAAGAAAAAAAAAAATGGAGAAATAATCATGTTTTCCGTGTTAGACCTGCAGTTTTTAATAATTTATTTTTCAGATATTTCTTTTTTACTTACTATGAAAAACAAAGTAAAATAACTATATTTCCACAAAAAAAACATTTCATCGTAAGACAAGTATCTTCTAAAAATAATAACAAAATAAATAGTAAATCTGTTGTAAAAAAATAATGAAACCACATCGTGGTGGCCTAGTGGTTTCTCCTAGAGGAGGAGTTGCCCTGTTGGTCCAGGCCAGGGATCGACTCCCCTCCAGTGCAAAATTATTAGCTCCACATGTGGCCACACGGATATGGACTCATACTTACGGCTCAATTGAATACCCCGCGGAAGGATCCATTCGTGGGTTATACATCCTACCTGGGGTTAAGTCTGTATCTTTAATAGATCCGGATTTAACCCTTTTTTTCAAAAAAAAATAATGAAAGTTAATGTTATTTTTATTTAAGAAGAAACTACACATTTTAAGAAAATAATGAAAGTTATATTTATTAGAATTTATGATATATTTATACTGTTCACTTATTTAAATACAGTAGAAACTCTATAAATTAATACTTAATAAATTAATAAACATGAGAAATTAATAAATTTCATCAATTTTGAGTTGGGATAATGTAAAATATCACATAAATTGATAAAATAATTAGATAATAATTTTAAAAAAAAAACTTTAGGCAAGCATATGGTCCAGTGTAAACATAGATTAATAATTAATATACAAAAAGTTTATCTACATATAAAACTATATTGCATAGTTTGTTTTATTACACATAGTCTTCTTACACATAGTGAAGTTTTTTTTGTCATCGCATAGTGAAGTTTATCTTTAAATTTTTAAATATTTTTAAATATTTTGATATGGTTTTATCATTTTAACCTAAGTATGCCTCTATATTTACGGTAACTAATGTATATACATCAAATAACTGAATAAGAATAACATAAGATGTGTATATATAAAATTTAATCAATGTATATACCGTAAAATCAAATATATTTTTTTATTTTTATATTAAAATATAAAATCTAAAATATAAAAAATGTTCTTTTTAGATGAGCAAACGGGTCTGAGATGTGCTTCTTTAATTTGGGTAAATGGTGACTTTGTGTGTCCCTGAAGTCGTAGGAGCCATGTTTCTCAAAGTATGAAACGTTTTTTTCTCTGGTAGTTCGCGGAAACTGAGTGTTCACTTTGTTCTTGCCTTTTCCTCTGGTTTGTCGTTGCTCGATTGGGGTCATGTTTTAAGTTTTAGTCTCGTTTCTATCATTTAGACCTTTAATTGCTGGTTAGGTTCTTTTGTTAGCTTTCAACTATGCAATCAGCTACTTGTGTTTGTGTTACTTTTGTAAAATATTGAAAATCCGACATAATATTTAATAACTTACCAAAAAAATAAAAGGGATCCTAGTATAAAACAAAGAAGACCTAAAGTGAAAATTCATGAAAAATAGTCATTTTTATTAAAATGTTTATGCCGTTGTCACTCTTGCTTATATTTTCCTTACTAACATATATGACGTCAAGTCAATGAGGTTAGCAACACAATAACAGAGAGAACTTATCCACATTTGTGGGTGTGATTGAGGCATGATTAATTGGTGGGGCGATTTTTCTTTATTGGCCTACCACTAGAGGGAGGACTTTTGATGTTAAGGAAAGACTGAATATTTTTTTAGACAAAAATTATTCTTACAAAATTTTAGTTACGATTTTAATGAAGTTTTTATTTCTTATATTAAAAAATATAAAGTTCAGCATTTAAACCCATACGTAGGATCTGATTGGTTGGAGCTATAGCTTACTCGTACTTAGGATCTGATTGGTTAGGCTATAGCTTTTAGTTTTTTTTTTGTTGTAAAACTTTAAAAGGAAAATATTATTAGTAAATAATTAAATATTAGTTATATGTTACAGAAGATGTGTTAAAATTTTCTAGAGGATCGTTTTTATGCTGTGGAAAAAAACAGGTACTACAGCCAAAACAAAGAAAAGAAAAAACTAGGCTGTGGATTTTTTAAAAAGCAAAGTAAAGTTTGATTGGTAGAATTTTGTGGTTTTAAGATATTTGTGGCTGCCTACATCAACCAGAGAAACTACCAATCAACCTCTTAGTTTATAACTTTTCTTACGAATAGTTGACTATTAAAACACACTTTGTCTCTATGAGTTAAGTTTTTTTTGGAGTTTTGAACGTTTTATCATTATATTGTGTTTGTTCAAAAAAAGAAACATTATATTGTGTATTTAAACCAGAGATAGAAATTGATAGGATGTAACCATTGACTGAATTGCACGATTATAATTGATTGTTATATATACATGTATAGTATAGCATATATACATGTACAGTATGAGATTGCATGGATTCAAAAACCAATGCTGATATCATTGCGGAGATTGTGAGAATACAAAAACATTTGTACTATCGACGTCCTGTGTAGACAAGGCGTGGTACAAAAATATTTGTACTATCAACGCATACACTACAAGAAAACAGCGGTATTCTTACGGACATTCCGACGAAAAATGAAATCCTCGGAATTTCCGAGGAAACCCTAAATTTGGTTTTCTCGGAATTTCCTCGGAATTCCGTCGGTATATTCCGAGGAACACTTGATATACTCGATCGATCGATGCGTTTTTGAACATAAACGGATCGATCGATGCGTTTATAAAAAAACGTTCGAGATTTTGTTCATTCGATCTATTGGATATCCACATCGATCGATGGGATAATCTAATCGATCGATCACATTGTAACGCTTTGGTCCATCTTGGAGATCGATCGATCCATTTTGGGATCGATCGATCACATTGTTACCCCAAAATCCTGTTTCCTCGGAAAAGCCTCGGAATATTCCGAGGAAATTCCGAGGAAATAGGGTTTTTAAACCGAAAACAACGTTTTGCGGTTTGAATAACACTTATATAACCCTTATTAAGTGTCTTAGACTGATTATGAAGTCAAAAATTTGTTCCTTACCCTATAATAAACACTTTTCCGATTGTATGAACGAAATCCCCACAACATAAGAGAAACACTTATACACTTTAATGAACGGTAAAGGGAATACTTTCAATTCGTTTTGAAATTTGTTATTTCATGGTTTATG
>NC_027750.1:32392391-32398275 GCF_000695525.1 Brassica oleracea var. oleracea
GAATTTCAATTTAAAAAAATAAATTTATAATTTTTTTTTTTATTTTGGAAATATTCCGAGGAAGTGTATCCCTCGGAATATTCTGACGACATCTTCCTCGGAATATCTTCCTCGGAATATTCCGAGGAATTTCCAACGAAAAAAGTCCTCGGAATATTCCGAGGAAATTCATTTCCTCGGAATTCCGTCGGAAATTTCCGAGGGATTTCCGAGGAAAGATGAATTTCCGAAGAGTTATTTCCGAAGACTTTTTTTCGTCGGTATGTCGTCGGAATATCGTTATTCCGGCGACATACCGACGATTTTTCCCTCAGTATGCCGCTGTTTTCTTGTAATGATATGATTTGCGGGAATACAAAGATGGATACCTGGTAATATAAATATATGTGTGAAGTTACAACAATAAATAAATATATATGTGTGAAGAACGAAGGGTGTATAGACTAGTTTATCTACTATCATCGCATTGCTTTCTATGTTTGAACGTATTTGATATGGTATTTATTTATATTGAAGATTAGACTTTTATTGTCGGAGTGCAATGAACAAGTCAGTGGACATGTGTATTTAGTCGTCCATCCTCACTGATTGACCTTCCCGTTATTCATCTAATCATCTCTCTTTCTTCTTTTTATTAGTAAGTCGGACGGATAGCTGGAGATCTTGACGGTTTGGTGCCATTTTGACTGTTGTATATTTTTTTGCTTCAGACCTCTAACGGTGTATATTTTTTGGGACCTCCAATCACGTGATCGTTCATGGTGGTGAGTGGTTAGAATCTCTTGTAGAAGAGTTTCCACATGTGTGTTGAGTTCTCACCTTTTCTTACAATACAATAGATATAATCTAATTGATTTTTAATTTTAACTAAAATTGTAGTTGTTTCATTAACTAATCTAAGAGCTATCTTAAAAATTTGTTTCTTTATGCCACAGATTATTATTTGTAACCATTATTTTTAAGTTATACGATTTTGGTGTTTATACAAAGAATAACATCCATATAGTTAAGATATATTTTAAATATCCATTCGCTTATAATTTTCTTATAAATTTTTTATCATTTAAATTATATTTTAAAATTTTCGTTACGACTTTGAAAGCCTTTGCACGGCACACTGCTGGTACTCACATGATAGCAATTGAACCGAATCACAGAACACGCCGCCATGCATCATTCGCGAGAAAAATATACAGTTATTTTGGCTGGTTCACTAAAAACGACTTTGACACCGATGATTGTGTGATAAACATGGATAATCAAAGCCTTTGTCTTGAATAATGTTGTTTCAAATCATTCTTGTACCTAAATAAAATTTCATAAAAGTTAATAACAGAAAGTTCGCCTAGCTAGTATCTAAGAACAGTTTTAAGAGAAACAACTAGATTTTGATCCGCGCTTTGAAAGCGCTGGATTATTTTTATTTAAAATTTATAATAGAAATTTTAATTTCAAATATATATATTTGAATTTATAAATTTAAAGTGTGTTAAAATTTTGGGTTTAAAAAGTTAGGACTGGGCATTTACCTATACCCGAATTCGAACCTGAGCCCGGTCAGAAAAACCAGAACCGAAATTCGAATTGAAGTAGCAAAATATCCGCAGATATTGAATTAAAAAAGATTGAATATCCGAACCTAAACAGGTAATATCCGAACCCGAACAGGTAATATCCAAACTCTAACGGTTTTCCGAAAATAACATAGCATATGTACGTTTAACCTTGTATTTTTAGTTTACTTCTCTTATTTTATTCAAAATATTTATATTAATTATGTAAATGACTCAAAATCATATAATATACATATAGTTATAGACAAAGTGTTTTGCTATTCATTTAAAATGCATGTTAAGCTTCTTGTTTCATGCATTAACAAAAGTTTCATTCAAATTCTCAAAACAAAAAAAGCTAAATTAGTGTTTTTCTATTTTCAAAATTGTGTTGCCAAACTTATTAATCGTTCAAGTTATTAAAATTTTAAAGAATCAGCTAAGTTAACTGTAATTTTTTAAGTATAAGCAGCTTGAGTGATGAATAATTTGATTTTTTTTTTCAAAATCTAAAATATTCGAACCCAATCCGAAATAATTGAACTCAAATTAAAAATACCCGAACCCGAACCGATAACTCAAAATACGTAAACGGATTATAAACACATATACCGAAGTACCCTAAAATCCGAAATACTCAATCAGAACTCAAACGGGTATCCAAACACGCATGCCTAAAAACATTATGGCCCACCCATATACTATTTTAATTAAAATAATTGAAATTAGTTAAAATTATAATTATAATTTTAATAACTTTCAAGTTTACCTTTTTATCTTAAATTTATGAATTAAATATGCAATTTTATTTTGTGATGTATACCGTTTATGGTCGTGGAAAATAGTTTTAAATATAACTGCCAAACTGTATTTACATTTTTAAGTCTTATTATGACTGAAACCGTTATAATATTTTTTTATAAAGAAAAAAAAATATATATATGAAATTATTAAATTAATTTATATTTTTAATATTATAAAATTGAATATGATGATATATTTTCACCTTTTTTGCACTGCTCTATTTTATAATAAATTTGATTTGATATGTTTGTTTAACCTATTTGTATTTGATTAATATTTTTTCTTATAGAATAATTATAAAATATGCATGCAGATTTGTATTTGGTGGTGATAACTTTCGAAAATTTAATCCAAGAGATTCTACTTGTCTCGCTATGATGGTGACGTGATTCGATTATATAATGCATGTTTGATCATATTAATTTTGTATGTTTTTAAATAACATGAATTTTGGAGATAAAATTTGCGAAAATGAGATATTTTTATTCATAGAAAACTAATTTAAAAATGTTATTAATAATCTTTACTTCTATAAATTAAAGCTTATAACTTTAAGAAACTATTAAATTTATAATATATTAGTCTTATTTTTTCATTAAAAATATATTTTCTTATATCATTATTATTCATTAGCTAATATATACTAATATCAGTCTATATCTTATATTAACTAATAAGTTTTTTTATTTAATGAGATTAAATGGCTTATATTGTGCTATAATGTGATGCTATTAATACCCACTTTTCAAAAAACAAATTAGTCGAAAATTTGGTTATAATGTATTTTAATAATTTGTGCTTTGATCAAATGATAATCTTATGACTTATGAGTAATGGGGCAGTGAAATGTTACCTAGTAATTTTGTTTTCTTCTCGACCCATTGTTTTTTTTCCGACGCCAAACGGTGATCTATTACTCAAGCTTGAGGTGGTCAGGGGAACCAGACCGGAATAGAAGAATCAATTATTTTAAGTTGTTACAAAATTTATAGATTCGATTAATTCTGGGCCATAAAATCTTTCGAAATATTTCAAAAAGCCTAAAAGGTCTAATAATCAAATTTTCTGAAAGTTAGCGTCTCGGATTTTTTATATAAAGCACATTTGATGAGGTTAATGCATTTTCATAATCATATCTCATAAATTTAAGATTTGTTAACATACTATATTCGAACATGCAAGATCCCAGAAAACAATTGATAGTTAGGATTTTACAAACGAATATTTTTGTTTGCAAAATTTTTTTTTGTTTCCTTTTTCTATTCACATTTCCTATATAATTATTATTTGAAGGAAATAAATTTACATAATCAAATGTGTGAAGATTTATTGGAATTGATGTTAAAACTGGTGGAGAAAAATCTTATCACATATTTAATTTCTAAATGATTTCTTTTTTGGATATATTAAGAATATATTCTAAAATAATAATTTATGAACAAATGTGTTAAAAAATAAACATTATAAAAAATACACACATATATATATATATATATATGAGGCATATTTTGAGGGGGTTGGTATATATTTAATGTTTCAAGAACATTAAATATGGTTTAAGAGGCATTTTACTTACCCAGTTTAGTGGTTATCGACAATATAAAAAACTGAATGGTTTTGATTTTATTGTTGAGAACTTGAGATTCTCGATTTTCAAAGTGATATCTCACTCTGTGGTTCGTATTAACTGTATTAAAAATATGTTTTATGCTATGCAAACTAACTTTAATAAATTGTTATGATACAAATATGCAAAACTAAAGTATAGCTAACCTGTACGTAATGTACTAACATATACCGTCATATATTATGCAAAAGTTTAATCAATGAAATAAATATAACATGCATCAATTAAATAGAATAAAAGTACAAAGTATACCTTAAGCTACGTTCACGTTGTACAACTGATATATATATCGATTTCAATTAAACCAGAATTAGTTAATGATTTATACGGTTAAAATCAAATAAAACAAAAACGTACAAACCAGAAGCAAAGTAATAAACCTCAGTAAAGCGGATTCGTTAGCCGTCTCCTAGCACCCATAGCCGCAATCTTTCTATTGGGTATGGGCTTAGCCCTCCCAAAAGATCCACAAGACAATTATCCAGACACATGATTACAACAAAGAAAGTCGGTTCGTTGACTTGCAAGCCGGTGATCGACTCGGCTTTAGACTGCTTTTGATCGGCGAGACGACCAACCGAAAGTCGTCGGCTCGATGACTCGAGTCAGCGCCCCGACACCTCGGTCCAACCACTCGAGGAGGCCCGTCAGGACAGAGCACATTAGGTTAACGAGCATGTGTCTATAAAAGGAGGAGGAAAGGCAACAAGGAGGGGATCCGCAAACTATTACTCTCATTTTCGGCTAGATCTAGGGTTTAATATCTTACTTCTCGCCGACTTGTACGGTCCGACGAACCAGCTTTCGCCGGACTAATTCCTTTGTCCTCTCCCCCATTTGTAACATTGATTCGACTCGTTGATCTAATAAAATACGTCTTTGTCTTGACCAACCGAAGAGAACTCGTCCTTTCTCTTTACTAGTTTATCGACAGTCTCGGTTCAAACGTCGCTCGACTCGATCTCTCGCGGTCACTTGGTACAAATCGTTCTCGCATAGTCGCTTGGCTCGATATCTCGCGATCACTTGCTCGATCTCCTCACTCGGCGCAGATCGTTCTCTCGCAGTCGCTCGATTCGATCTCTCGCGGTCACTCGGCGCATATCATTTTCGCGCAGTCGTTTGGTTCGATCTCTCGCGGTCACTCGCTCGCTCTCCTCACTTGGCGCAGATCGTTCTATCGTCACTCGACCGTTCTGTCGTCACTCGACCGTTCTGTCATCACTCGATCGTTTTGTCGTCCCTCGACCATTCTGTCGTCACTCGGCGCAGATCGTTCTCTCGCGGTTGCTCGACTCGATCTCTCGCGGTCACTCGGTGCAGTTCTCGCGCAGTCGCTTGGCACGATCTCTCGCCGTCACTCGCTCGATCTCCTCACTCAGCGCAGATCGTTCTCTCGCAGTCGCTCGATTCAATCTCTCGCAGTCGCTCGACTCGATCTCTCGCAGTCGCTTAGCTCGATCTCTCGCAGTCACTCGCTCGCTCTCCTCACTTGGCGCAGATCGTTCTCTCGCAGTCGCTCGGATCGATCTATCTTGCAGTTATTTGGCACAGATCGTTCTCTCGCAGTCGCTCCGATCTCTCTCTCGCGGTCACTCGACTCGCGGTCACTCGACTCGCGGGCACTCGACTCGCTCTTTCCGATTACTCGTCATGGATAGCTCTCTCGCAGTTACTCAGTGGAGATCGCGGTCACTCGACTCGCTCTCTTGTGGTCACTCGACTCGCTCTTTGCGGTTACTCGTCATGGATATTTCTCTCGCAGATACTCGGCTTGGATCGCTCTCTCGCAGTCACTCGGATCGATCTCTCGCGGTCACTCGACTCGCTCTCTTGCGGTCACTCGACTCACTCTTTGCGGTTACTTGTCATGGATAGCTCTCTCGCAGTTACTCGGCGT
>NC_027750.1:32398454-32399650 GCF_000695525.1 Brassica oleracea var. oleracea
ATACTCGGCTTGGATTGCTCTCTCGCAGTCACTCGGATCGATCTCTCGCGGTGACTCAACTTGCTCTCTTGCGGTCACTCGACTTGCTCTCTTGCGGTCACTCGACTCGCTCTCTGCGGTTACTCGTCATGGATAGCTCTCTCGCAGTTACTCGGCTTGGATCGCTCTCTCGCAGTCACTCGGATTGCTCCTAAGTGTCGAGCATGACGTGATACCGCGAATACACGTCCACCCGTGACGATTTGATTGTGATGGTTCGCTCATGGCGGTACGTTCATGATGATGTCTATGGCGACTTGTCTTTGGCAGTTTGTCGATTGACACTTCATCCATGGCAACTTGCTCTGATGGTTCAGAACACTGTCCTCACAGATCGTTCGCGCAACCATCCCGGAGTAAGAAGTCTGATCGGAATTAGAAGTATATCGATGACAGCTCGCCCGAGATGGTCCGTCTATGACACTTCATCTATGGCAACCTAACCATGACGGCCCATTCATGATAATCGTCTGCGACATGGGTAAAGCACTGAGTCCATTTTCTTATAAACCCTCTTCGTAAAATTTATTGAGATCAACTCCATCTCTCTCAACGAACTGGGGCGCTTACTGTTGGACATGGACTTTGTCCCCAACAAGGCTTATAAGATAATGGGCTCAGCCCATTTAAAAGGGGGGTCACTAGGAAACCCTAGACCTCTTCTTTCTATAAATAAGGAGCCAACCTCCTTTGAGACTCGCTTGGACTCTCTTTTGGTCTCTCCTCCATCTCTCTCTACTTCTACAGAGAGAAACACCTTAACATATGCTTTCATCTAGACACTTGTGATCCTTTGTTGTAGAACTACGATTGGCTTGATCCCCTTTCGGGGTACGTAGGCAAACCTTCGCCGGGTCCAGCTATAATCATTAAACACTTTTTTTTATTCTCTTCGAGTCGGCTCCATCAAGTTCAAGCTCAGCATGAAGACTTCTCCTAACCCCACCGACGAGTCCTCGTCTCTTTCATTCACTAGTTTGTTGACAGTTCTCAGATCAAACACTTTCAAGCCACCTCCCTCCAGCCAGAGTTGTGATTCATTCTCAGCTCGTTCTCAATCGGTCACTCCGGCGGCGATAACTTACAAAAGCGTTGGGGTTGTGGAATACGCACCTTGAATCGCCATGGAACCCACAGATCCGAAACCACAACCATGA
>NC_027750.1:32399679-32420085 GCF_000695525.1 Brassica oleracea var. oleracea
TTCTCCTCGACTTCTCGCCGTCCTCAACAGAATCCTCACCTGAGAATAAGAAAAATAAGATCAAAGCCCGCCTCTGTAAGATGCCTAAACTTCACCTCAACCAATTCGATATACCTCACCTCACCATGGTCGTAAAAGAAGAGCAAAGGGAGAGCAAGCAAGCCAAAACACCGCATCAAGCTCGATCTATGATGGTTAAGATATGCTTTAGTGATTTGATTGAAAAGTATAGAGAAATAAGGTAATATTGTTGGAGAGGAAAGTCTTTTTATTGATGAAAGAGAGAGATAATACGGTAAATATATATTTATTTTGTTGGAATAAAAGGGAAAAATAGAATTTAATAAAAATCATAGCTTTAAAATATTTCAGTGGCATGACTCTGTAAATACTGTTGAAACAGGAGGGCACCTCAAAAAAAGGCTTTCTGTCTTAATAGTATTGATTAATATTTTATTTTGTTAAAGAAAATACAAGTTTTTAAATCTGTTCGTTTTATATTGGAAACATCAGGATCATATTCGTTCTAAAATCTGTTTTTTTTTTCATTTGAATGTTATAACACTAGTAGAAATATCAGTTTAGTCAGGCTTTAGTCATGATGGATGTATAGCATTTTTGAATTAGTTAAGAAATGGTGATGAATAATGAATGACGAAAGTAGGGAAAAATAAGAATATTCGTGTCTGTTCGTGGTTACAAATGATATGGTTTTGTCACATAACTAACTACATATAGAATCACAATCAAGCTTAATAAGAATAACTCTCTTATTAATCTATTGAGGAAAATAACTCAAAATCTCAAACTTTCTCAATCTCACACAATTCATAATCTCTCACTCAATCTCTCAACTCATAACTTATGCAACATCCTTGCATCTCCTTATATATAAATCAAATTTCCTAAACTCATTAGGTATAACATATATTTGGATATTTCCTAATCCTTTAAACCATAACTCGTTAGGATTAGAAGTTAACTTATTTATCAAGTTTCTTTGTTTCTTCGAGATTAATCCAACATTCTCCTCCTGAAGCTTGAACTCCATTTTCGATAAGTCTTCAACAATACCTCTCATCTCCCAATCTACCGTTGAGCTCTCAAATGGTTTCTTGGTTTGTTCCATCTCGTGAAGCATCTTCTCCTACTTCTCGTTTGTTGACTTAATAACCAGCTTCCTATCTTCTACATGTGTCTCGTAATCCTGACCACCTAGGCTCAACAACCTTTTTTTCAATACGCGTTCACTCGACGCTTGGTGCAACGCTGAAGCTAAACTCTGCATTGCTGTCTCGCTCTTCTCCTCTTCCTCTTTCGACCTCTCCAGCTCTGACAAGGTCTTACTCTTCTCATCCTTGACAGTTTCAAGCTCAGTCTTTAATTTTATTTCCTCTTTCTCAACCTTAGATAACAACTCTTCCGCAGTCTCGAGTAGATGTTCAGGTTTCTCGAGAACCTGACTTTGCTTAAGCCCTACCTTCGCCATTAGCTTGGCCTTATCCTTGAGAGCAGTCACCTCACACTCCATAACCTGCAGTCGTGTATTGCTTCCTTCCAGCTGTTTTATCAAAGACACCAGCGAGACTGAGGCATATTTCTTCATCATGTTGGTTTCTTCCAACTGTTCGTCCTGTTCTATGGCTTTGTTACACCACTGGTCAGCAAAGCCGTACGCATGGGACCTTGCCATTTTAAAAACTTCTATCTCAGCATCAAGCTTCTCAATGATCTATCTCGTTCTTTAACCTCTGCTTCAGAGCTTCTCGCTTTCTCAAGCTCACTTTTCAAAACAGCTATCTCTTTGTCGGAGATGGTTTCTTTCTCTTGACTAGAATCAAGTATTACCTACTCTGATGACAAGATGTCTACTTTCCCTGCATGGATGGAAATCATTTTGCTAGTATTTTCTGGGCGTCGTTAGCTGCGGCCAGTTCTAAGCTAACTTTCTCCAGCTCTCGGGTTACCAACAGAAGAACAGCTGAGTCTGAAGCATGTTGATTCTTGACAATCTCGAGCTCTCTCTTAAGTTCTTCTTCTTTTCTATGAAAGGCCTCTACCCTTGCCTCAACGGTTTTGAATTCGCAATCCAAAAACCTGTTTGCTGGCCTTCCTGATGGCACAAAAACATGTTGTGCGGATCCTAAACAACACACTAGAGGAGGCCACCCGTACGTGTGACTGATATCTTCGCTTTCATGTTTGTTCAGATCAATCTCTTCTCCTTTACTGTCGGCATCAGTGGCTTCAACAGCCAAGGCTTCCTTGGCATCACTAACCTCATCATATGTACTACTAGTATAGTGACTAAACCATCCTCCACGTCTTTATCTTTCTTAAGAGTCCTCTGTCTCACTTTCTTCTCTGTTTTTCCTTCCTCCACATCAGAAGAACTTGCTGCTGGTGAAGCTTTCTTTCTAGTTCTCAGTGGCTCCTTTGTGTCACTTTCGCTGTCTGAAACATCATCACTATCTACCAAAAACTGAGAGATTTCTTCTATAGGGTCATCCTTTGCTATAACTTTCTTCTTCGTTGTTCTCACACCGCTCCTCTTAGTGACTTTGTTTGATTTCTTTCCCCCACCAGCGTTGTTTCCACCATGTTCTTCATCAAGAGGTGCAGACGCTGATAACTTTCTCCTGCCAGCAGCCATCATAAATGCAGGCACCACACTGTTACAGACTTGTGTAATCTTCTCAGCAGCTTCCATACCAACAGCTTTGGCAATATCGTTAGGCTGTGGTGCAGAAACATGTTCAAACCTTTTACCAGCTTGTTTTTCAATCCTGGACACGCCAGACTTTCTAGAACCGTATAACATAACCACAACTCCAGTGTTACCAGCTCCTCCTATTCGGCCAGAACAATTGATATAATCTTCAACATCACACTGGATAATTAGCTGGACGTCATTGATATCTAGACCACGAGCCGTAATGTTTGTAGCACCACCAAGAACTATATTAAAAGTCGTGGCTTGAAGCTTCTCCCTCAACCGATCCGTGATTCTGAATTTCGATACAGCGTTAGGTTTATCAATTTTGACATCTTCCATGCTCAGCTTCACCTTCTTGCTGCTCTTTTCCTTCTTTTCCTTCTTAACATCATCGTTCTGCCCTGTATCAAGATACTCAGGGTCACGGTTCCATAACTTAGCCAAAGAATCAATCCACTCACAGACTTTAACAACTATGATCTCTTCCTCTGTATCAGAAGTTTCTTCGTCAGTTTCGTCTCCTTTGTCCTCATCGGTTTTAACTTCATACAGCAGGTAACCCCTCTTCCAAGCTTTCCCTGTCCTTTTATAATACAGCAGAGGAGATTTCTCATGTCTTCGACTTCCTTCACTAACTTTGGAGCTTTCAGTATTTAATATCTTATATCCACCAGAAACCCTCTTGTGCTTCTTTCTCTTCTTGGATTTCTTTATGCCAGCTTCAGAATCATGCCTTTCAACACTTGCGATCTTCTTTTTTATAGACTTAAAAAAAAAAAAAATCTGCGAGGGTTCCTTGAGATTGAACCGCAATATTACTCATTGTCGTCATCTCTTCGACCGTGTAAGACTCCAGTGAATCTAACCTGAACGCCATAACCGTTAAAATTCCCCATAACATTTGCTCAAATCCGAATTTTAGGGATTGAACTTAATTAGAGGTCCAATATTGAACCCGTTGCTCTGATACCACATATAGAATTACAATCAAGCTTAATAAGAATAACTCTCTTATTAATCTCTCGAGGAAAATAACTCAAGACCTCAAGCTCTCTCAATCTCACACAATTCATAATCTCTCACCCAATCTCTCAACTCATATGGATATTTCTCAATCCTTTAAACCATAACTCGTTAGGATTAGAAGTTAACTTATTTATCAAGTTTCTTTTTTTCTTCAAGCTTAATCCAACGTAGACACGATTTTGCAACAAAATGTTTTGTAATTAGTTGTCATAAAATACAGGCATATCTTAAATCATGGTTACAAAAACATAGTAAATTTTTTTCCATCAAATTTGATTTTATTAATGATCAAAAAAGCCAAGTGTTATGGTATCACGTATTACATTTGGAACATAAGCATGATATATGAATTCTACTCGGTCTGGTGTTGTTTGTTTGGCCAGTAAGTCAGCACATGAATTGGATCCCCGGTTTGTCCAAGTGTGTTGTATGATCTGGAACTTTTGCTCCCATTTCCATATATCTGGTAACCAGTCTAAGACATCAACATTTTTTGTTTTCCTCGTAACCAAATTGATGACGATAGCATTATCTCCTTCAAAGATAATTTTTGAGTGACCTTGACTCCAACAATTCATCGTAGCACCAAGTAAAGCTTGTAGTTCTCAGAGGAAAGTTGTCGACGGAATTCTGTTTTAGACGAAAAAACTATTTGCGCGCTTTTCGAAATGATTCTCTCTGTTTTCCATAATGTGTCCAAAACTTTTGAGCTGAATAAAAGAAAATGTCACATATAAATTACATAATCTTTTCTCTTATTTCTGACGTTGCACGTATTTTTTAATATTTACCGACATGTGAAAATATATTTACTATTTAGAGCCCAAAAAGATAGTTCTACACAATTATACAGTAATTTTTTTATATATTAATAATGTTAAAATTATTTTATTAATTTATAGAATTATTAATTTATAAAAAATGATGTTTTAGATATCTTTTTTTTAATTTATATTTTATAAAATAAAAAATAGTTAATTTTACCAGATATACATTAATTAAGTTTTAAAATTTGGATTATAAATTATTTTTTATTATATTATTTGGTGTATATGAAATGTGTTTCATAGAATTTAAATATAGTTTTACTACGTGTTAATAAAATATATTGAAATGTTAAGAAAAAATAGAAATGAATTCCATTGTGAATATAGAATAAATAATATAAGATTTTGGTTGTACTTATATAAATTATACATATAAATTATTAATTTATAATTTTAATGGAACCATATATATATGTAAATAAAAATTTTTAAAAATAAATTATCTTATTATTTATCAGATGGTGTCATATTGTAAATTACTCCAACTCGAGACCGAAAAAATTTACTAATTTATAGTGTATTAATTTAAAGAGTTTCTACGATAGTCATATATTTTATCCATACTCCAATAAGTATGATAATTTGGTTTCATCAAATAAAATGTTTCTATTTCATTTATCGTTTGTGTTTCTATTAAATGTTAACAATAACTTTTTCATGGTAATATGCGATTTGTTTAAATCACACACGAAAAGCACGTAAATTACGATTTGCCATTGCAGACATTTCTATCTGACAAATGAGGGAATCGAGGCCCACCCTAAAAGAATACTAAAGACCCAATCCGGCACATCATGTATTGCTTCTCAAAAATTTTGGTTCTACTAAAATTATCTTTCAGATCGCAAAGGAAGGCAACGTGATGTGGTTGATAATAGGAGAATGGCAATTTTGCAGTATCAGACATAGAGAAAGAACACAGATGTATGTGATCACCAATCAAAACTTGTTTATCAGCTACTGCTAGTAACAAGGAAGAGCTATTTTCTGTACATAGCTATCATATCTCAACACAAATATTTGAAGAAGGCAAGCGGTTTCTATCACTTTCAACCTCCTTTCACATATCTATTCCACTTTTCACACACGGTCCCTTCTCATGCTTCGCTTGCGCCAGTCCCAGGAAGAAATCAATGAACACCTGCTCGTAATCTGGCATCTTTCCATACCCTGCAATTGAATAACATTGACATTATCTGATTCAGCCATAGAGAGTTTCACAAAAAAAGGAGGTAAAGAACTTGCCAGGAAAATAGTTGATGTCAATGACATAAAACACATCTTGGCTCCCATGTTCTCTGATCATGTCTATGTTGAACAACCTGAGTCCCTACACACCAGAAAAAAACACAGATCTTACAATGGATAAACAATTGTATCCGACTCTTATAAAGCATACCAATCGGCTTCGTAATTCTCTCACAAGCCCTTCGAGTAATGGCTTTGGAGGTAGCTCTGCAACACGAGGGTCCAAGTCTGTTTTGTCAACTGAAGCCGCTGCAGATGATACCCTCGGGAATTGAAACACACCAGCAACTTTCTCTTTTTCAACATTACTAACATTCGGCAGAGAATAACGTCGGACCACCCTTATCACATCACCAACAACAAAAACCTTGAAGAGAACTCCACCTTGACATTAAAAAAGTGTGTGTCAAGACCTCATTGCAATATATCACATATTGAGGTGTAAGGTAAACCAGATACCATGATTAACAAATTCTTGAAGAACCAAAGGGGGCTCTAGTTTTGCAAGCGAGAGACAGTCGTAGGCTAAGAACAACTGATGTGACTTTGCAGTTCCATCGACCAAAAGTGGCTTTGCAACTGGAAGACAAGTAAATACAAAATTGAGTTTTTTAATCAGCTGTCCAAATAGTTAGTTATAAGTGAGCTGACTCATACCTAGTGGAAACTTGAGACCGGCTTTTGCAACGTCATTAGCACTTGATGTTGTATCTTGTAACACAACCATTTGTTTTGGAACACATATCATGCCTACAAAGAAAACACATCATCATTTTCATGGTATACATTAATAAGAGTATCCTACTCTAAAGATTGCAACAGTTAGAAAGTAGTTAGTTACCATCGCATTCTGCAAGATTCAAATCAGCAAGACCCTGGAGCATAGATTGTCGATTGTATATACGCTGGATTGAACCTGGTGGATCAAGCACGGTCACTTCTGGATGCTTTTGCTGGTAGTCCTACAAAACAGAGACAGAAACATAAGATACTGTTGTAGAAACAGAAGATCTGATGGTACTGTTCTCGAACCTGAATAACATCATGCCACTCATTTCCCAGTAACTGCAAGCAAACAATCCATTAGATTCCAAAGGGAAAATAAAAACTTAACTTTCCAGCAGCTAAGGATAGAATGCAAAGAACCACAAACCTTATGCAAAACGACATCAAAGGGGCCTTGTTCAGAGAGAGGCTTGTCCTGGTCAATGGAAACAAAGGATATGCCTTTCTTCCTATAAACATGAAACGAAAGAGCTAAATTCAGCATCTTCTTTTAAAATAACTGTTACCAGATATGAGAAAAAGTAAACGAGACAAAAAGAATTAAAAATCATAAGTCAAACCATGAAGACATTTTGACCTCCAAGTGGAAAACTAATCCAAATGATAAATATAAAGGGAATATTCGCATGGAAACAAGAGATTCCTTCCCACAAGCATACTAAATTTATCCAAATACAAAAACAGTTGCATACTAAGTACAGTGGACCAAAGTGACCATACACAGGAAACAGTAACAATCTGTAAAGAAGTAAAGTAAAGATTGTTACAACGTTCTTGGAACATATAGAAAGAAGAAAAGGGGTATTTACCTAGCAAGAACTTCGAGCTTGGGTTGCAAGAAACTCTGCTTCTTCTTAGACGTCAAAGCATACCCAATAACGAGCTTCTCCTCCTGATGTTGAGACGACGCCGTATCGAGTACCATTTCACCGTCTGCTTCATTTCCTTGAGGCACCATGTTATCTTCTTCTTCTTCTTCTTCCACTCGCATACCTAAACCAAAATAGCGAACGAACCCCAGAGACAAAATCAGAGATGAAGAATCGGGGAAGAAGTAAACAGAGTGAGATTCAGCGGAGGAGTCAAGAAAGAGAAATTCCGAAACACTGCGATTTTGGAAGAAAGGGTTTCTAGTTTCTAATCAGAAGCAAATATTTATAGAGAGATTTTAGGTGGAATTGGTTTCGTTCCGAAGCTTCTTCGAACCTTTTTTTTCTTCTTGGGATTTTTTTTTTTTTTTTGGTTTTCCTCTTCGAACCTCTCTCCGAATACCTACCCCCATTACTGCTGCTGGGCCTTTTATTTTCCACGTGGCTCAGTTTTTCATTTTCTTTTCGCATCAAGGCTCCAGGTTTTCATTTTGTCGACGTAACGCAAGCTTACAAAATCCAAATGGAATACACGTATTTTTCATAATGTATCTTTTTTTTTTGTAACTAAAAGTTTTGAAAAAATTTCAAAAACTTTCATAATGTATCATCTGATTAAAAAATTATGGCAAACGACAATTTTACTTTATTTATGAGAGTTCAACCTGATTGTACTTTGAAAGTCTCTTGTAAATATTGGAGATTATAAAGTCAATATTCAGAATTTCTGGAAAAAGTAAATTATTACATAAATAGATATATTCACTATATATTGAAAAACTACAACATAAAAAGTAAATTTGACAATGCTTTCTGATTCACTAACAGAACATTCATGCTATTATATTCTTTTCATGTATTTGACATTTTTTTCATGCAAGCTGTGTGTTTTATTAGCAACTTTTGGCTAGAAGAATTCATATAAACACACAACATGAAAAATTCTAAAGTTTTTGTATGAAACTATGAATGTCCGTCAGATTACAAATTTTTATGTATTAAGAGTTTAAGACCCTTCCAGCATGATTTTGCATTGACTTTAACTTTTTGATTGTAAAATATGACCTTGTTTGCCATTAGTAAATATAAAACATGATATGTCCTTGTTTGCAAACTCCATTATCAAACCTAAAGTGCTCACGCAACGTGAATTTTAAAATCAAACGATAAAAAGGTAATGAAAGTTAAAGAAAATTGTTAGGGGAAATTTATGGACTTTTGTTTAATACAAGTGTAAAGTGTTCCACTAGCCAAAATGGTTTTCCATGTGAGTTCCAAACTCTCTAGAGACAAATCTTCTAGCACATGATGACTTAAAAACGATCTATACATTTTAGGGATTGTGAATAGAGATGGAAACTGATGTTTGTTTTGTGTTAAAATGAGTATCATCTAAATGAGTTTTAAAATTTTAGTGTAAAATAAAACTCATATAGATAATCGATCTAAATGAGTCTAACTGATACATCTTGGGGGTTTTTTTTTTGAAACAACCTTTTCTTGGGGTTTTCCGTTCCTCTTTAGTTAGTGTAATTGACCCTTTTTTTTTTTTTTTTTTTTTTTTTTTGACTCTGCGTCGTCGTCCAAAGTCTTCACTCGCACCAGAAACGTGGAAAAAAAAGAGCCGAGTTTTATTTTCTCGGTGTTTCTCGGGCAACACTCGCATATTGCAATCGAGTTCAGACAAGGAGTGATTTTCAACAATCAACGCTCCAATTCAGACGAGTAGCAATTGTGTGCCTTTTTGTTCAGATCCTTTTGAGTTTGGTCGTAGTGCGGAGGCGGAGATCTCGATGATGAAGCAGCACAAGCAGAATCACCTCCTCTGTTTTCTTCTTCCATGTCTGCTCCTCTCCGTACCCTTCTGCTCCGAGGCTCGATTCGTGGTGGAGAAGAACAGCTTATCGGTGACCTCGCCTGAGAGCATAAAGGGGACTCACGACAGCGCAATTGGCAACTTCGGGATCCCTCAGTACGGCGGAAGCATGGCCGGCACCGTAATTTATCCAAAGGAGAATCAGAAATCGTGCAAAGAGTTCAGCGATTTCTCTATTTCTTTTAAGTCGCAGCCTGGTGCTCTCCCTACCTTCCTCTTGGTTGATCGTGGAGGTTCAAAACTAAACTCCTTTTGCTCCTTTGTATCTTATAATTGATGTTAGATTTAGGAATTGTAATGCCTTTCTTCTAATTTTGTTAATGTTTCTGCATAAGCTTAGCCCAAAGTTCTAAAATTCGGTCTAGACCGGCACCTAGAAAATACTATTTTCTCTCCTATTCACTACAGGCAACAAAGAATCAAAATCTCACTATAATTTTTCCCGGCAAAGAGGATTAGATTTAGGAAATGTAATACCTTTCGTTCATGTTTCTGCATAAGCTTAGTCCAGTGTCCTAAAAATCAGTGTAGACGGACAATTAAAAAATACTATTCTCTCCTATTTACGAAGAATCAAAGTCTCACTATATTTTTTTTCCCGGCAAATCGGATTAGATTTAGGAAATGTAATACTTTTTTTTCATGTTTCTGCATGAGCTTAGCTCAGTGTTCTAAAATTCGGTATAGACAGGCACCTAAAAAATACTATTTTCTCAAACAATCTAGTCGCTCGTCTAAAAGATAATCTTCTATAAGATGTCTGACTACCGCCTAGTGATTTCTTGAACATTGGATTAGCCTAATGTATGATTGTATTATGTGTTTGTAGATTGTTTTTTCGCTCTGAAGGTCTGGAACGCGCAAAAAGCCGGTGCTTCCGCTGTTCTCGTAGCAGACAATGTTGATGAGCCTTTGATCACTATGGACACACCAGAAGAGGATATTTCATCAGCCAAATACATTGAGAATATCACCATACCTTCTGCTCTCGTCACGAAAGGTTTCGGCGAGAAGCTGAAGAAAGCAATCAGCGGAGGTGACATGGTGAACTTGAATCTCGACTGGAGAGAAGCCGTCCCTCACCCTGACGCCCGCGTCGAGTACGAGCTCTGGACCAACAGCAACGACGAGTGCGGGGTCAAGTGCGACATGCTGATGGAGTTTGTCAAAGATTTCAAAGGCGCAGCGCAGATTCTGGAGAAAGGCGGGTACACGCAGTTTAGGCCTCATTACATCACTTGGTACTGTCCTCACGCGTTCACGCTGAGTCGGCAGTGTAAGTCTCAGTGTATCAACAAGGGGAGGTACTGCGCTCCTGATCCGGAGCAGGACTTTAGCTCCGGGTACGATGGGAAAGACGTGGTTGTGGAGAATTTGAGACAGCTTTGCGTTTACAAGGTGGCGAATGAGACCGGGAAACCGTGGGTCTGGTGGGATTACGTCACTGATTTTCAGATTAGATGTCCCATGAAGGAGAAGAAGTACAACAAAGAGTGTGCTGATTCTGTTATCAAATCGCTTGGTAAGTGTTTCTATTTATAGGTTGGAAATTAAAAGAGCTTAATAATATATATTTTTATGTATTTACAGGAATTGATAGTAGAAAACTAGACAAGTGTATGGGAGACCCTGATGCTGACTCGGACAATCCAGTTCTAAAGGAAGAACAAGATGCTCAAGTAAAATTACTTAAATGATAATCCATCTTAGCTGTGATGTTCTTTGAGGTACTTACATGTGTTGTGTAGGTCGGAAAGGGTTCAAGGGGTGATGTTACCATATTGCCTACATTGGTTGTTAACAACAGACAGTACCGAGGTTTGTCGCGTAAGACTTCTATACTCTAAGTTCATCTTGTTAAATAAATGTTTCCTTGCAGGCAAGTTGGAGAAGAGTGGTGTACTGAAGGCCCTATGTTCTGGATTTGAGGAGACGACTGAACCAGCTATATGCCTGAGCACAGGTATATACTGGTGGTGTTCAGTTAATTTGAACACTTAAATGTGAAATTTGAAATTCGGATTTTCTACTGCAAAATGACAGAGATGGAGTCAAACGAGTGCTTAGATAACAATGGCGGTTGTTGGCAAGATAAATCAGCCAACATAACTGCTTGCAAGGTATAATGTGGTATTCCTCGCAAATGTTTTTTCTGTTATATATTATTATATATTAATCTGAGTAATTTTGCAGGATACTTTCCGGGGAAGAGTATGCGAGTGTCCTCTGGTTGATGGTGTGAAATTCAAAGGGGATGGATACAGCCACTGTGAACGTGAGTGTTCGTGTCATCTTAATAAGTAGTTTATAATTAATGGACTTGTTTTATTCAATAACAATCTGAGTATGACAAACTATTAGTCTAGTTACTTACAGAGCGACATATCTTGATATAGTTCCTTGTAGGCCTGGCATTCCGCGTGCCGGTTCGGGTAGTTTTGGGTTCGGTTCGGTTATTTGAGGGTTTGGTTCCGGTTTGGATCTTCGGGTCCTGGTTTTTTGCCCAGGCCTAGTTCCTTGTCTCGGATTGTAGAAAAAACAATTGGTATATGCTCGTATTTAATAGCTCATATTTTCCTGGTGATGAAAATTTAAATATAATGCTGGTTGCATGCTCACGAGAATTTTGAACTTTATATTCCATCTTTTACAACGGAAATGGATAAATTGTTTGCCTTTGCTGCTGTTGTGCTTCTGTTAGATGTCACATTTAATAGTTGCTTGGTGTTTTCATTGCAGCAAGCGGGCCAGGAAGATGCACGATCAACAATGGAGGTTGTTGGCATGAAGAGAGAGATGGACATGCGTTCTCTGCTTGTGTGGTTAGCTTTTCTTCACTTTTAGCTCTATCAATCTCACCGTATTATAATATAAGAGAGTCAAGTCTCAGTTTTGTGATACATTCAGGACAAGGACAGTGTTAAGTGCGAGTGTCCACCAGGATTCAAAGGAGACGGTGTTAAGAAGTGTGAAGGTTAGAGGACCCTCTCTCTCCAAACTTGTGTGACACTACTTCTTAATCCTCTTTTATAATGCTTCCTTTTACCAGACATTAATGAGTGCAAAGAGAAGAAAGCTTGTCAGTGCCCGGAATGTAGCTGCAAGAACACATGGGGAAGCTATGAGTGCTCTTGTAGCGGTGACCTTCTCTACATCAGAGATCATGACACTTGCATCAGTGAGTTTTCATGAACTTTCAAGTCTTAGAGTTTTAAGAATACATTACAAATAGGTTTCTTTTTCTTTTTGAAATTTAGGCAAGACTGGTTCACAAGTGAAATCAGCGTGGACGGCCGTTTGGCTTATAATGTTTTCATTGGGACTTGCAGCCGGTGGAGCGTACCTTGTTTACAAACATAGACTAAGGGTAAGCTTTTCTCTTCTTTGATTTGCCTTTTTTGTTTTGTCTTTGGACCTAAACACGGTTGCTTGGGGGAATGTTTTTTTCTGTTTTGAAATTTTCTCTGTCTGGTTTTACAGCAATACATGGACTCAGAGATAAGAGCCATAATGGCACAGTACATGCCACTGGACAACCAACCCGAGGTCCCAAACCACGTGAATGATGAACGTGCTTGAGAGAGTGGAACGGTCCCACCTATTTGTTCCTCGTTGTGGCCCTTGATGCCTATGTATCTCTGTAACCTACCAAATAGTGTATTTGCTGAAACAGGTTTGGAAATTTTCAATGGTTTTTTACTTTTTGTAACGCATACTCGTGTGTCTTACTTACTATTTTCACTTGTGTCCATGGGACTTGTGCACTACGGAAACTTTTATTTAGCTTCGTGGAATTAGAAAAGAGAGAATATAATTTAAAGTTCGATCTTGATTTCCAATATTTAGTCTGACAGAAGTCCGATTCTTTGTTCTAGTTCTTTTCTTTTACCTATAAAATCTAAGAATGTAGATGCAAATCCATGTCAAGTACATTTGTCCAACAATTTTGACCAAAAAAACTTCCAACAATTTTGACCAAAAAAAGTTCAACAATATACAAAACGACATCGTTTTAAAAATCAAAAAAGAAAAACGTGGCCAACAACATCTCTATTTTCACCAGTTTACCTACCCAATAATCGCTCTTTTTAACGGTCACATTTTCCTCCTTTCTTAATTAAACTTTCTTAACCCCCCCAAAAAAACACATTTCCTTATTTTACCGCTTTTTCTTCTTCGATCTCTCTCTAATTGAATTCGGATCTCATGATGATCGGAGCTAAATCGTTTCTAGGCCTTCCAATCGCATCTCCCAAAGGGATAATATCCGACAGCAATTCATTGAGTACTAACTCGAGATCTGTCGGTGTTCTTCGTGCTTGTGTTTCCATGGAAGGATCTCAAACCATGAGCCATAGCAAAAATGGATCTCTCCCTGAGCTAAAATCGGTCAATGGTCACACAGGTATACAAGATTTTGTTTCATATATATATATATTTTTAATCCCCATGGGGAAAAAAATGTCAAGAGTATTTATTTTCACTTTTGATTAGGACAAAAGCAAGGACCATTGTCTACGGTCGGAAACTCGACGAACATAAAGTGGCATGAATGTCCTGTTGAGAAAGTTGATAGACAGAGGTTGCTTGACCAGAAAGGATGTGTGATTTGGGTCACTGGTCTTAGTGGTTCAGGTTTGTGTAGCTATCAATAGTTTTCGAAATATGTTGGAAATATAAAAGGGATTTAAATAATATATAAAAGATTTGGGTCATTCCACTCACTGCCAATTGATTTTAAATTGGAAACTTAACAATCTAGTTTTGGGTCTATGTGAAATCTAAACATTATTGTATTTGTAGGGAAGAGCACTTTAGCTTGTGCTTTGAACCAGAAGCTGTACCAAAAGGGGAAGCTTTGTTATATTCTCGATGGAGATAATGTACGCCACGGCTTAAACCGTGATCTCAGCTTTAAAGCGGAGGATCGTGCTGAGAACATTCGTAGAGTCGGTGAGCTCTAAAGCCTAACTAAAAAAATCTTCTTAAAACGTTAACAACGAATCTCATTTAATTGGCTTTGTTTTAGGAGAGGTTGCTAAGCTTTTTGCGGATGCTGGAATCATATGCATTGCAAGTTTGATTTCTCCTTACAGAAGAGACAGGGACGCTTGTCGTACTTTGCTTCCTGAGGGAGATTTTGTTGAGGTACTTTGAGAGAACATGGGTTTTGTTTTTGTAATCTCTCTAGTCTATATTGAAAGTTTTCAAGATTTTGAGTAAAGTTGGTGTTTGATTATATATAGGTGTTCATGAATGTACCGCTTGAAGTTTGTGAGGCTAGGGATCCAAAGGGTCTGTACAAGCTTGCACGTGCTGGAAAGATTAAAGGTTTGTAATTTTTGTGACTTGTTTTTGTCTCATTGAGATCCCGAGATGATATATTATCGTTTGAAATGTTTCCATAGGTTTTACCGGGATTGATGACCCTTACGAGCCACCATTGAACTGTGAGGTAATAGAACATCACTTTGGTTCTTGATCTAGATCCTGAGCTTTTCGTGTTTTACCTTATGTTCTTGTTTTTTTTTCTGCCATGTGAAGATTTCTCTAGGAGAAGAAGGAACGGGAACTTCTCCGATCGAAATGGCTGAAACAGTCGTTGCATACTTAGAACACAAGGGTTATCTTAAGGCATAAAATACTATTAGACTGTGGGTTACCTTCAACCGCACATATTTGTTATTCCATGGTTTTATTTCTATTAAACGAGCCAAGAGTACAAAATTAATAAAGTTCATGGCTGTTATTATGGAATCATAAGCTTAAAAGAATAAATATAATCTCTTAATTTTTCTTGTCCATTACGTATTTTGAATCTTCATGTAATGGCTCTGCATATAACATAAATGAAGGGCTAACTAGCCTACTCAATATTTATATATGAATTTTTTACTCTCTATGACACTTTATGTCTTATGTATTACTCAACAAGAGACTTTCTGCTTGCCACACACATTATGGCTGCGTAAAGTCTTTCATGCCCTCATATTTGACCAGACTACACAAAAACTAACCAGAGAAAACTAACCATGGTTCTTTTATTTTAAACAAAATTCATTTTTTTATGAAAAACATAAGTTTTTCTCTCCATACCCAATTTCAAAACGTAGATCCATTTTCTCTTTCCCAAATCCTCAGTCTTGATTTTGTATCTATCTTCACTTCGTCCTTCATCATAAGTTTCTCTTTCCATACCCAATTTGAAAACGCAGATCCATTTTCCCTTTGCCAAATTCCCAATCCTGATTTTGTATCTATCTCCACTTCGTCCTTCATCGTCCGACGACGGAGAACTAGCGAAAGGCCCTTGACAAAATCGAAGCCAAAGAAAAAATCCAAGATGCCTCAAGAAATCCAAGATCGATCATGCTTTCTTATCTAAGTTTGGTTTCTTACTTTAAAAAGTTTCAATCTTTAGATGCAATTAAGGAAAATTCGATTTCAAGATTCTCCGTTCAAGCTCATCAAGCCACCGTGTTCTGCATCTCAGCCGTTATGTTATGCTCTGAAACTCGTCGATTTTGTGTATGCGGCTCACTCTTCCTCGCGAGCTCAGCCGCTATTTTTTTTATCGAACCACCCTCTCTCTCTCCAACATCACTTTTTTTTTTATCGAACCACCCTCTCTCTCTCCAACATCACTTTTTTTTTTATCGAACCACCCTCTCTCTCTCCAACATCACTTTTTTTTTTATCGAACCACCCTCTCTCTCTCCAACATCACTTTTTTTTTTATCGAACCACCCTCTCTCTCTCCAACATCACTTTTTTTTTTATCGAACCACCCTCTCTCTCTCCAACATCACTTTTTTTTTTATCGAACCACCCTCTCTCTCTCCAACATCACTTTTTTTTTTATCGAACCACCCTCTCTCTCTCCAACATCACTTTTTTTTTTATCGAACCACCCTCTCTCTCTCCAACATCACTTTTTTTTTTATCGAACCACCCTCTCTCTCTCCAACATCACTTTTTTTTTTATCGAACCACCCTCTCTCTCCCCAACATCACATTTTTTTATCGAACCACCCTCTTTCTTCAACATCAATTATTGAATTCTAGATCTACTTTCTTCAATTCGCCTACCCTAATTTCACAACCCAGACTCTCTTTTCCCTCATCAACTTTCGAAGAACACCATTCACTCAGAAAACCCGCTGTTTGTTTTGATTATGTGACCTCGTCCACACAAAATTCCTCATCGTTTCTCATCTTATTGAATATGACGAAAGTCTCGCAAGCGAGCTGAGGCAAGAGCAAGGCTTGCGGTGGTCTTCATGCTCGGAATCCACCATTGCGGTTGTTTTCGTCGTAGCTTTCAATTGCAGAGGGAAGCTCGCGCAACATGGTCGAATTCTTATTTTTTATACATCTAGTCCTTTAAATTTTGACTATTTTCAATTTGACCCCAACAAAACTTTGGAAGATTTTGAACTTTAAACTAGATCTCTCTCTCTTACGTTCACACAAACATGTTCTAGGTGTATTTTTAGGATTGAATATCCAAAATTATATGTCCACACAAAACTGTACATATGAATTTATCCACATAATTCACTATTCTATGTTCGGGTACTACTATCTTTTCACATTTTTCATATTTGTTTTGTCCATGTCCATATCTTTTTACGTCCAAACTTTTATTATCCATGTCCACACACATTTGTTCACCAAAGTGGCTTACACAAAATACATGTACATAAACACTACACGGTATGCATAAAGCACTTGTCCACAGATACTAAGAAATTATGTAAGATGATTAGGAATATAAGAACTTGTCCAAGAAAACACATCCATGAAACTTAGTTCATGAAACCTCATCCACAAAAATTTTAAAGATATTTTCTACATTTTTCACCATCCATGTCCACATCCTTTTATGTTCACGTATTTTTCTTACATGTTCACAATTTTGCATCCACACTTCTTATTTCCATACATTTTTTTTATATAATTGTTGAAATATATAAAATATATATATGAAAATGGATGTTAAAATATAGAGAAAAACAAATTACAATTTATTGTAGTAATTATACTTTCTCCAAATGTCTTAAACTTTGAGAAAAAAACAAATAAAAACATAAGAACTTTGCAAAAAAAACAAAAAAAAAGTTGAGAAAAAAATAAATAAAATAAAAAAAAATACAACCATCCTTTAGTTTCCCTTAACCAAGCGTTATGGGTACTACCGTAAAACCACAAGAGGTGGAACAGGACAATGTGTCCCTCCAGTGGAAAGTGTCTTATCATGACGACAAAAAAGAGAAGAAAGTGTCTGAGAAGGTAACACACTCTTTATATATTTACCTTCCAATATACTTGTGTATTAGTGTTTACCCTGATGAAACCAAAAATTTCATATCTCGTCTCTAGTGCCGTGGAAAACTTGCTCATAATCTTCATGTAATGACTTCTTGTGTAAACTATACGTATGGGAAATAACGAATATCGTCTTCTAGACTCTATTTTTTTTTTTTTTGACAAAAAGAAGGGTTAAATCCGGGTCTATTAAAGACACAAACCTAACCCCCGGGTGGGAGGTGCAACCCACGGATGGATCCTCTCCCGGGTATTCAAATGGGCCGTAAGCATGGGCCCATATCCGCGTGGCCACATGTGGAACTAATAATTTCGCACTAGAGGGAAGTCGATCCCTGGCCTGGACCAACAGGGCAACTCCTCCTCTAGTGGAAACCACTAGGCCACCACGATGTGGTTAATCTTCTAGACTCTATTGATATGACTTGGCGATAATTGCCTTCTTTTAAGCATCTATATTCGCCACATAAGAATGTTTTTTTTGTTTAAATTTGGTACATAATAAATCTTATATAAAATGTGTGTGTTTTGAAATGTAAGTTTTTTTGATAAAAGTGGTATGATCCCAAAATCTTTCTAGGGCTAAGGAAATAAACGTGGTATGATCCCAAAATCTTTCTAGGGCTAAGGACTAATCACTACGAAGCCCTCATAATCCGCATTTTCTTATCACTTAAGGTGTTCCGGATGGCCAAGGAAATCAAACCCATGGCAGTACCCATAACTGGCAGCCATTTACCACTAGAGGAATTTAAGTTATCAACAGGTCCATCTTTGGGCATGTGCTCAAGGCACATTTGCACATGGTCCAAAATCTTTTATGCAAAATTTAGTTAGAAATTAGGGTCTTTTGCTAAAATATTATGGCCCATTTTTATAGATTACATGTGAATTTTTATAAACTGCACTGGCCAAATAAAAGTCTGGGACGGGTTATCAACCAGTGTTGGATTTAAAAGTAGACTAGATTTTGACCAGCGCTTTAAAAGCGCGGGATAGTATGCATTGTCATATTCTAATAAAAAATTGTCAAATTCTTTGTTAAGAATGATAAAATGGTAGATCCACCTTATTTAGATCTGTTTCATTTTTGTCGAACACATTTATGTCTTGACCGTTTGAACTCATTTACTTTTAAATTCTTAATAATTTTATCCATTTAGATTCATGTAATTGTATTGATCATCTATTTAAACCGGTTTGAGTTAATTTTGAGTGACCAAAATCATTTAGTTTTTAGAAAAATAGATTTGTATTGTATTTTTCTTAAGAAATGTTTAATTCATTTCTAAAAAATTGAAAACAGTGTTTAGATTTTTTATTTTGAAAAATAGAAAATAAAATCAATGTAATTCATGTATAAAAATTTTAGTATCTACAGTTGCCATGCTTAGCGGGTTCAAAATAATGTAAATTTAGTTAAAAAACAATAAAAGAAAGTTAGTAAGAAATTGATACACGTAGAAAATTTACATCGTGAAAATGAACCGGCCTCTACATAGATCAAACGAAATCAAATAATTATTCACAATAATTTCTAACCAAGATTTGAGAATATTAGATAAATTTAAAATTAGATATGATTGTATATATATATATATATGCTATTTATAAAATCGTTTTTGTTAAGTATTAAATGATTGAAAGATTGCAATCTTTTCAATTAGCTAAATATTAGGTAATTTAATGTAATACCTACGATTTATAAGGAAACCTATATTTATCATATTTTTTCTGTAAATTCATTTATTAAAATTAATTATATTTATGAGTAAAAAAGAAATGAAAGTAGATGTGATTAAAAGGTTATTTCAAATTTTAATTCATATAGGTACTTCAACTTTAATAATATAGATAGGAAAACACGTTAAGCTATTTTAATATTTAGGTTGTTAGTATTTTTAGGGAATATCTTGGAATGTATAAGGATTTTCAAAATTAAAATATTGTTAATATTTTAATATTGTTAATATTTTAATATTGTGACTTTTTAAAATGATGAGACAAATTTGGTTACCATAATTTGGAAAGTCGTTTTAAATATATTTATATTTTCCAAAACCTATTAAAATAATAATGATTGTTGACATGCCATATATATAGTTTTCCATATATATATATATAAAAAATCTGTTATATTTCTTGCCAATTTTAGTTCAAAATTCTAAAAATAAAGAGTGGTATTGTCTTGTAAATATGATAAAAAACTTAAGGGCATAATCCAAAATTTTAAAATAGGATCCTGTTTTAATAGTATAGATTTATCATTTTATAAAACCTTTGTTATATTTTCATAGTTAACGTGTGAATGATAATATGCCATAGTCAGGTGTATCATGTATCAAACAAAACTAGGATAAGACCCGCGCCTTGCGCGGGATTAAGTTATTATTTTTATTATATTTTGGAGAATGAAACAATAGTTTGGCTTCATTTGGATTAGGGGTGTTCAATCCGGATATCGGGTTGGTTTCGGTTCGGTTCTGTTTTTTTTTGGTATTTCGGTTAGTAAAATATAACTATTATTCTAAATCCATATTTACTTTGACTTTAGTCTTTCACATACTTTTGAAAGATTTCAACTGGACGACTAAATTGATCAGCTAATCTTGTTGCTTTAAATCATTAGTATTTATATATATATATATATATATTATTTAGTTTGAATATTTATTAAATAAAAATTCATATGCGTTATATTTTATGATCATTTGTAACTTATTATAACAA
>NC_027750.1:32421114-32455620 GCF_000695525.1 Brassica oleracea var. oleracea
AACAAAAATGATGGAGGAGATATAAATTGTTATCAAATCTTTATTATTAAAATCATTAATTGTCATATATATATTAGCCATTTATGGTAATTCCGTAGGTTTTATTTACGGAAAGAAAATAGTATATCATATCATTATATCATATAGTTTGACCAACTTATGTATCTAACAACATATAAAAATCGAATGTGGACCTACTTATTTTTCAATTGAATGTAATTGACTACCTAATTGAGTGCCACATATGCATTGAGGCCTCTTTTAATTAATACAAAATTGAGGTTACATCTTTTCAAATGTTCCTCAATTAATATATAGGGGATACGTATTTCTAGAAATTTGTTTCTACGAATGTTTTGTAGAGTAACTATAATCGTGTATTCGTGTAAAAGCATTCGCACAACTCTACACAATCTCGATATTTTACACGGTATTACTAAATAAACTCGAAATATGAAAAGTGTAATTATGTACAAGTACTATTACTATCATAGGTTTGTATGTTACATTTTTTTATGTGATAGTTTTATGTCTAAATATGATAATACATATAATATTTTTGTAAAACATATGTTAAATATGTTATGTGCAAATTAAAAATAATTCTTTTAATAAAATATATTTTGTCTTAATATAACTTTGATATATCTGACTATGGCGTTATCATTCAGAATTTCACACATTCATCAATAAAAATAAAACAAACATTTGTATTGTCGCGCAATCAAACTCTAGTTATATTCTAACAACCGAGTATTACAATAAGCTAGGAGAATCCACCAAACTGAGTCTATCTTTTTTTTTTTGTGTCAGTAACATCAACATCAACAGTCATGTAGACTCTCCAAACCAAACTGGTAGCTCCGCATCCATATGGACAACAATAGACGATTGCTTTCGTGCACTGCGTGCAAGATTGTCCACCCTTAAGTTTTGCGTCTGTGGTACATGAAAGAGCTCTAAGTTATGAAAACTTCTCTTCAAAACCTTTATATCTTCTAAATAACTTTCAAAGAGTGGTCATTCTTCTGGTTCCGAAACCATCTTCACCAACTGAGAACAATCTGTTGCAAATGTAACAGTAAATTGTCTTAGATTCCTCATACACTCCATTGCCTAAATAAGCGCTTCCATCTCTGAATGAAGTGCGACTGACTCGTTCTTGTATTCCTCGCTCCCATTAAACCATCAAAATCTTCCAGTGTACTATACCACCTTTGTCCCGAATGTAAATCTTGATTTTTCTATGATCCATCCGTAAAACACCATCGGCCTGGGATATCTGGTACTATCGCTTGTACTGGTAATCGAGTTTGCTCGATTCCTTGTGTTAGTGAGATCTACGCCTCCGCCCAAAGTAAAGACTATGTTTCTGCCAATTTGAAAGTATCTCTAGGATCCATGTCCAAATTACTAAAAACCTTGTTATTTCTTCCCTTCCGTATGTACCATAAGATCCATGCAAATTGATGATCTTCCAATTCCGAAGAAAATCCAATCATTTATTTCTAATAAAATTTATCATATTTATTGTCAGCAAATGAAAAGCAAACTATTCTACTTATCTAAAGAGAAATTAAAATTTAGCAAAAAAGGAGAAATTAAATCAATATATCTTTATTAAATTTAAATTTTTTAAAAACATAATTATGTGTTTTACGCATGTGAAAATCTAATTAAATCACTATATCTTTATTAAATTTAAATTTTGTAAAAACATAATTATGCGTTTTGAAAACGCATGTGAGAATGAATCTAATTCTCATATTACAACTGACACAATTTTACCTGTTAGTTCCAAGTTTCAACATTAAAACCTCTCTTATTCTTACTATTGAGTTATTGTTGCTATATTTGGTTCCGTGAGAGCTAAAGGGTTCACAATATCTGTTTATGCTCACCACAAGACTTTAGCGATGATGAGGAAATTCACAGACAATAAAGACATTGTTAGACCAGGGGTTACAAGATTTGCATCATGCTTCTTAACTTTGCAAAGCCTGATGGAAAAGACTGATCAGTTACAGTCCATGTTTGTTAGTGCTGAATGGAAACAGTGCAAATGGGCAAAGCATTCTAAGGGAGTGGTAGCTTTTAAAACAATGACGAGTATGCAGTTTTGGAATGGAGTCACTATGTGTTTGAAGGTTTTTGGACCCTTAGTTAAGGTACTTAGATTGGTTGATGGTGATAAGAAACCTACAATGGGATATCTGCATGGAGAGTTATTACAAGCAAAGAAAGATATATGTGGTGGGTTGAATAACGTTCAAAGGAATATTCAGCCAATCATGACTATCATTGACCAAAGAATTGAGGGTCGACTTGACAGTCCTTTGCATTTGACGGATTATCTCTTGAATTTCTCAGTCTCGATTCTCCAAAATCTCGTATCAATTTATTATTTTCTTTGAGAATAAATTGTTTCGTCGAGAGAGCTTGCTTACCTCGACTTTCGAATCATCTCGGTTTCTCCTCCACGATCTGATTCCGCAATGCGCACTTGCTCCATTCATTAAGCGCACTAGTCTCCATCTTGATCTTTCGCAATGGTGGTCTGCAAATGCAGAAAGGTATAATTTAATTCATTTGCTGATCGAGATTTTGGATTTTGAGTTAATCAAATAGATTTCGATTTGTTTGCATTTTTTTTTGCTGAGTTCAATCAAGTGAATGTTTTTTTTTCTAATTTTTCTTACAGGCTACGAAGCTATATTGCTTTGTTCACAAGGTCCCTGTCTGTGGGGAATGCATTTGCTTCCCTGAGCATCAAACTTGTGTGGTATTCTCATCAGCACCATTATATTTTATAATATATTGTGGGATAATGCTAAAATACGTTTTTTTTAATTATTATGTTGTAATCAATAATAGGTCCGGACTTATTCAGAATGGGTGATAGATGGAGAGTATGACCAGCCTAAGTGTTGTCAATGCCAAGCAGCCTTTGATGAGGGCGGAGCTCATCAACTCACTCGTTTGGGTTGCTTGCGTATGTTAACTCACTCACTCTTACCACTATTTTTATTTCTGAATTTTCTTACTAAAATAAATGGAAACCATCTCTACCCTTTTATTTGGTATATCAGATGCTATACATACAAGTTGCTTGGTTTCACTTATCAAGAGCCTTCCTCCTCATACAGCACCTGCTGGTTATGTCTGCCCAACATGTAGCGCTCCTGTAAGCCCTATTGATTTCTGGTACATATATAACTTGTAGAAGTAAAGGAAAATTAGAGTATTTGATAGCTTTCTATGCTCTCTTGAGTCTTTTCTATTAATATTTTTTTTTTTTGAGGGCTTTGAGCTGCTTCCTTTTGTTCTAGTGTGTAATAAGTGCACCCTATGTGATGACTATAGAGGAAAATGCCATTCCTTCTTTATTTACAAGAAATTGTTTTGCTATATCCTGGTTTTATCCGGTATCTTGCTTCAAAATTTTGTTCGTGCTTGGGAGAGTGCCGTATTATAGTTCTCATATGGTCTTCAAAATGCAGATATGGCCTCCCAAGATGGTAAAAGATGCAGGATCTCGGCTTCATGCACAGTTAAGGGAAGCGATTATGCTGGTCAGTTTTATATAGTAGCTCAATTTCTGTTGCAGATTAGCCAAATGAAAACCTTAAAGCTGTCACCTTTTCAAGTGTATTGTATTGTCACATCGTTTGTGTTGACTTGTGAACACTATAACGAAGACTGAAAGGATTTACTGGTTTAGTTAGATTTTTTATGTTGTGTTCTCTATATGGCAGACTGGTCTTGAAAAGAATCTATTTGGGAACCATCCAGTTTCTAGATCCACAAAATTTTGCTCCTGCATTTGCTTCAGATGCATTAATTAATGCTCATACACAAGAAGGGAGGAATCTTCTAGCTGAAAATGGAGAATATTCCAAATCTGCGGTTTCAGAGATAGTTGAGATAGATGTTCCTTCTTCTGCTGAGAATTACATGAAAACCTCAAGCCCTGGAGTAAGACATTCTTCTTCCAAACTAGTTGCAGTGGCATGTTTTTGTCACAATTGCTCTAACCATCAATCGATGTTGTATATAGCATGTTGCTGCTGCGCGGAAAGGCATACCCGCTGTGGACAGACAGAACTCCGAGACTCTATATTATGCAGATGACGAAGACGGGAATAAGAAAAAGTACTCAAGACGAGGTGGTAGAAAAAATAAACATATCTTTC
The DNA here is from genome assembly GCF_000695525.1 of Brassica oleracea var. oleracea. NCBI lineage: Eukaryota > Viridiplantae > Streptophyta > Magnoliopsida > Brassicales > Brassicaceae > Brassica > Brassica oleracea. The sequence goes on from NC_027750.1 coordinate 32,425,308, forward strand.
TTACCTCTCTTGTCTGAAAATTTTGCTTTTACTGAGTGAGACTGATAATTTTGTTTCATGTAAAGGTCCACTTCGTCACAAGTTTCTGCGGGCTTTACTACCATTCTGGTCAAGTGCGCTACCTACTCTACCCGTGACTGCACCACCTCGTAAAGATCCAACAAAGGCAGAAGATGGTTCAGAAGGACGTGTAAGACATCGGTCATCAAGGATGGATATAAGGAAAATACTCCTTTTCTTAGCAATCATGTGAGACCTTTGTTTAATCAATACCATTAAAAAGATCATTCTCAAATTATATCCTTAATGAAAATTGCAGTTTTCTCAAAAATACCCTTATTTTTACAAAGAATTAATAAAATTCATTAATGGCATTTAAGTCTTTTGGTTTTGGGCCTACAGATACACCTAAATGGATCTATAAATAATAATAGGCCTATATATATATTTAAAATATATATTAATTTTAAATTTAATATAAGTATAAATATATTATGAACAATAAATGAATTAAGAAACATGAAAATATTATTTTCTTAAATATACGTATCAATATTCAAAATAGATCATTTGAATATTATACATATTTTCAATACAAACCAAAATCGTATATCCTACACCATATATCATATACATATTTGAATATCATTTTTCAGTGTATAATGTCATTTTATACATAATATTAATATGGCAATTACGAGTGTTCAAGAATATTTTAAAAACTATCTTAAAATAAATTTTTAAATCTAAAATACAAACACAAACTTATAATAGGTTATTAATAACGAAAATAAACTAATATTGTCATATCAATAAGTTATTTTATATTATCATTTTTTATTTAGATAACATGATAAAATTTTATCAAATTCTAACGAATCACTAATTTATGTAATATTAATAAATATATGAGTAATTTAATCAATTTTTTAAAAAAGTACTATAAGATATTTTGTTATCGGATCAATAGTATCAGATCGCGGGTTAATAGTGAGTTTTTAGGTTTTTACCGGGTTATATCGGATTTTTAATTAACAAATTTTTCATTAAATCCGAACAGGATTATATACAATGTATCGGGTCTATAGGTTCAAACATGAATCTAGGTCAGATATGAAAACAAATTTTAAAACTCAAACATTATTATAGAACAGCTACCATATTTCGAACAAATACCATATTTTGAAGAGAAAAAAAAACAAATGATAAAAACCTAAAAACTCAATTGTTATGGTTCGAAATGAAAAATAATGGTAATTTGTAAATCAGTTTTCGATTAATAAATGAAAAACAAACAAACCCGCGCTTTCTAAGCGCGGGTCAAAATCTAGTTATTATTTTTAATATAGCTTTTGATATGTTAAAAATGTTTGGTGTAAAATCGGTTAGTATATTTAACTCAACTGGGTGACTGATGTGCAGAGCGTGTATGGCAACAATGGGGATTTTATACTACAATTGGTCAAGAAATAACCGACGAGGAGCAGCAATGAGGTAAATATCGTATCGGAGAGGGACGACTAGAAAATGTTTTGTTAGAAGTTGATTTCGAGAATTGTGGGATGCGGTTGACAGTCTTGTCCTTTGTTTTTTGTTTCGCGGGTCAAAGTATATTTGATTGTCACCTGTTTCTGTTTCGATTTTAGTATGTAATAGTTGTTTTGGTATAGACGAAAATGCATTTTACAGACTTCAGAGCATTTTCTTTTGCCTTTTAAGTTCAAACATTTAGTGGCCTCTAGAGTAGTCTTTTATAGAATCGTCATCGTTATGGTCTCTTGATACGAGTTATAAAAATGTTAAGTCGGAGTTATTTGTGTTATCTGGTGGTTGTTTCGGTCTCCTCGGTCTTATGCTTTCGGATTTTGGTTAGAGCAGAATAGGCTTTCTAGCTCGTGGTCCGGGGTGTGGTGATAACCCCGTGAATCGACTGTTGACACCCACTTCTGGCTCGTTTAGTGTGGGCTCGCCGTCTCATGGTCCGGGGCAGTTGTGCCTCCCCCGTGAATTGAGTGTTGGTCTCTCACTCAGACTTGTCTTTTGTCTCGCATCTCCCCTGGATTTTGGCTTTCACTTGCAGGTTTTGGTGCATTGTCCTCTCTGGAGTTAAAATTCCCCGTCGGTTTGGATCTGTTGTTAGTCCTAGGATTGTTGCAACAACTAGTTCCTAGATCTTATTCTGTGATTTGGGTTTTTAAAAAAAAAAAATTTGGGGCTTCAAATCACATTTGGCTTTGTTAGCAGACTGTGTTACAAGTTCTACTTGTATCATCTTTCATTCATTATTTGATAATGATATTAAGTATTAACATTCTTATCAAAAAAAGAAAAAAAAATGGTAAAAGTAAAATATCAAAAAGCAGTACAGCATTAACTAGATAAAATAAACAACAATTATTTTCAACTAAACTCTTTTCCCCTCTTTCCAAACTCACTTTCCTCCTCATATTCTCAAAAGTATTGCACACATCTTCTGTATTCTTAATTTAAAACATCATTGTTCAAGTATCAATAATTGGTTCATTAAGCATATAATCAACTTGTAAAGTGCTTAATATATACAAAACATAATATTTTATATGTCAAATTTTTATTTAAAAAAATTATGCAGTACTCCAAAATCTAAGTATAAAAATACAAACATTACCTAAAGACATGTTACTAAACTCTAATCAATATACAATCATGATTTGCAGTTAATATTCACTTAACTATGTGAAAAAACAATTCAGTTTTATTAAATTTAAATTTACATGTTTTAGATTTTTTTTATATTTACATGGTGTCAATTTATTTTCTATCAAAATAGTTTTTTAAAAATTATAGAAATTAATTATAAGGTTAAATACATGAGTAACATTTTTTAAGAAATCTTCTCGAAAACACTTCATTGTCTCGAGAATACTTCTTAAGGCTATAATAATGAAAGTTTTTGTAACATTTGTTTTTTGTCATAAGGTAATAGTTGTGACTATACTACTATTTTAGATTACTTTTGCATTTGATTGAATTTAGCGTATAATATTACAAATTTTTTGCATATTTAAGAATATACGACTATAATGATTTTTAAAATCTAATGAATATGCAGATTTCTTAAATTTTTGATTTTATTAGTTAAACTGTCTAGAATTCAGTCTCAATACCACTATATTTTGTAGAATTATTAAAAACGAAAAATTGATATAATAATGATTTTTAATAGTAATTAAGCAATCATCGAATGAACAACACTGTATTTTTAATAAGAATGCTAGAATCAATATACTAGTATAGTAACAATAATAAAAAGAAAATCATACAAAATCTAGTTCCTACTATCTACTATCCCCCCAGTTTTGTATTTGAGTCGGCATTGTAAATCATTTTTAACAATTCGCTTAGAAGAAAAAGAGAAGAGTGTACAAGGAATGAAATTCGCACGTGTGTGAGATGTATCCGACATCGCTAGCCGAAAAGAGTCAACGACGAGGTTCTCTTATTTTCTCTCGGGCACTGACTCTCTTTAACTTAATAAAAGCCTTGGTCTGGTCTCTCTATTTAACGCACGTACGAACGAACAGACAAACAAAACACAAAGCGAACTCGATAAAATAACCAAGGAAAAAACAACAACAATTCCTTTAGGGCACAAAGAGAAGCACAATCTTCATCAACAAAAAAGAAGAAAAAGAAGCAAATTTCGCGGCTAAAAAATCAATCGCTTCAACTGGTTCGTACTCAACTCTAATCTCTCCTTCAATCCTTCGATTATCGTTCTGGGTTTCATCTCTCCCTTCTCAATTTCGATTTGATTTAATGCTTAAAAACTCTTGGATCCTCCCAATTCCTTCTTCGTTAACTTTCTCAACTCGATTCTCGACGAATTAGCTAAGAATATGTGATTTGATTTCCGAAATTCAGGTCTACAAATCGAGAATTGAGGGTTTCTAGGCTGGATTTCAAAATCTGGGTTTTAGTTAACCGAAGATGGGGTCAGAATCAGATCAATGCTCTTCCAGATTGAACACTCGAGAGATCAAATCCCTAATTTACCAGAAACTAGGGGACTCGAGAGCCAACACTTACTTCGACCACCTCGGAAAATTCCTCACCTCGAGGATAACCAAGTCCGAGCTCGACAAGACCATCGCTAGAGAACACGTCCCTCTCCACAACCGTCTCCTACGTTCCCTCCTCAAGAACGCAGCCGCCGCAAAATCTCCTCCTCCTCCGAGGTACCTCAAGAGATCATCTGCGTTACCTCCGTCGCCTCGAAAATGCAGGTCCAGGAAGTTCAGAGACCGGCCGAGTCCTCTCGGTCCGCTCGGGAAGCCTCAGAGCATCACGACAACGAACGACGAGTCGATGTCGAAGATGCTGAGACTTCCAATGGAAGAAGGAGAAGAGGTTGAACAAAGCGTACCGAGTCCGTTAACCGCGCCGCTCGGTGTTTCGTTAACCGGAGTTAGAAGGTCTTTTGGCGAGACTTGTTGTCAGAACAGTGGCGAGCTTCCTGATGCGACGACGTTGAAGAGTGTGTTGGAGAGGAGGCTGGAGAAGGAAGGGGTGAAGTTAACTATGGACTCTGCTAATGTTTTGAATAGCGGGTTGGACGCGTTTATTACAAGGCTTATAAAGCCTTGTTTGAGTTTGGTCCAGCGACAGCGAGTGTCGATGTTGGATCTTCGCGCTGCTGTGGAGTTGAATCCACGTGTTCTTGGAGAGGATTGGCCTATACATCTAGAGAAAATCTGTTCCCGCGCTTCGTCTGAGGAGTAAAGTTGTGAAGAAAAGAGCCGTTATATAGCGATTTTGGATAATCATATTTGATTGATCGATTCTTTTCCTGGAGTATGGATGGAATTGCCATTAGAGTGTTCTCGAAGAAGCTTTGAAGGGAGGAAACAAAAGAGGCTTCAGGTTGTACAAGTTGTGATAGTTATATATAATATATAGTTTAAAACACCATTTGTTTAGAACATATATTTTACTGTAGTTTTCTTGCTTGCGCATGTCTTCTCGTAATGTAACAAATTTTCAATTCGAGCAAAAGAATTTTCTGAACATCTATGTTCTCTATACAGACTGGTCTTATTCGCAGAAAGTCAAATGTCACTGAAGCAGAACATCAATCAGACAAACAAGAGGGAACCAAACTGATTGCTTTCTAAAAACATGTCGATTTAGTTAGTTCTCTGGATTCGGAGACAAATCTCCGTCTCTCTCTTGATCTCTTCGCCATCCTTGTGTTTGCACGTACTAGTCAGTGTGTGGGAGTCGCAACTTTTGTTGATACTGTGTTAAACATCTGATTGTTATAAACTCATACACATGCCCATACATGATACCGTTATGCATTGCATGGATTACGTCTCTTTTCTATCTGGCAAGTATGTCTGAACCGTTATCTGAACAAACAACGGATACATAATAGCTTTTGTGTAATCAAACCAGTGTATAATAAATGAATCAAACATAACATCCATAAATGATACTAAAATGTATATATTGTGGGCCATTGATTGGACTTATAATTTTACCGTAAAATTTAATATGTAGAATTTTTGGATAAAATTGTATCTAAGAGCATGTTTGTTGGTAGCTTTTAAGCAGGACTCTTAGATAAATTTAGATTAAAATTAAATGAAAAAGAGCAATTAAGCTAAGGGGCGTTGCTTAATTAAGAGAGCAAAGAGCCCGTTTCTTAGTGCCACGTCTCTGAAGTTCACAGGAGAAAAGAGAGGTGGTGGTCTCGGTTTCGTCTTTTCTCCGCTTGGGGTCCGTCGCAGTTTTGGAACAAAGTGTTCGCTCGCCGCACAGAGCCAAGCGGAACCTGATGGATCTCATCTCCGACCAGGACCAAGGCCTGAGAACCCAGAAAGACGCCATGAAGCAAGACGCGATCGTGAATGCCATCGAGGCCATGGCGGTGATCGGGGGAAGCTCTGTCACCACAGGAGATTCGCTGTCTGCCACGTGGAGACTACTGTGGACGACGGAGAAAGACAGCTGTTCATCATAGAGAAGGCGGGATTGTTCGGCACGCGCGCAGGAGAGGTACTGCAGGTGATCGATGTGAGGAAAGGGACGCTCAACAACGTCATCACTTTCCCGCCCGTAATTGATCCATCTCAGTCTACAACTCTTTCCACATCTCTGCAAACCTGTACCAGACTCAAGACTTTTAGTTACAAAAAGGTAGTTTTTTTTCTCTTGGATTAAGAGCGAGTTTAGGGACAGAGCTCCAGCAGCCATGGCCATGATGGATGATGTGATTGAGAAGCTTCTCGTCTTCTTCAGGAGACCAAAGCCCTTTTTTCAGCTTTTGTTTGTAACAGCAAGAATGTCTCCCCATTTAGTTTATTAAAAGCTGCAATGCTGTGTAAAGGAACAATGAAAGAGGAGAAAGCTCTGTTTTTTCTTTATATGAACTTTTGAGGAGAAGAAAGGTGGAGAAAATGAAGTAACAGAGCTCCAGAGAGAGATAGTATTAATAGGAATAAGAAAAGTCACTTTCTTCTTTAGAATAGTTTGTTGAATTTTATGTTCTCTCTCTAGAAGTTCTGAGCCAAAAAAGTGTGTATTATTAAGCTTTTGTAAAAGCAATGTGATTGGTTCACGTCGGATTGACTTAGCAATGTGATCAATCACTAGTGCCGTGTTGAGAGGAAGCAATTGGGAGATCCCACTGCCACCATTTGGCCAGGGCTGGTGAGTTCTTCTTCTTCTTCTTCTTAGTCTGCAGGTTGTTTTGAGACTAAGAATTTGGTTGCAGGTTGCAGGTTTGAAAATGTGTATATGGATGGTGACATCAGAGTGGCCAAGGACATCAGAGGGGACTACTTAGTTGTTGATCGTCCTCCTTTTAACTGGAAAGAATGATCCACACAGCAACAGTCTTGTTACTCAACAATGCATCTCCTCCTTGTTATCTTTGTTTTGTACATCAGCTACAAGTACACTACTCTATTTTTAATGCCAAATGTAGACATTAATGTGAGTAGGATTTGAAAAAGTATCAAAAGTTCATACATACTTTTGTAACAACATTCTTTGAGCTTTTATTAAGAAACTACCAATAAACTATTATAATAAAGTGTATCTTAACAAAGTTTCTTATCTCACTTTTAAGAGTTAAAAATTCAATAAAAACCTTTAAATGAGATTTACCAATAAACATGCTCTAATGTACCTTTAGAAATTAAGTAAGAAAAAAAAAAGATGTTCTTACATCAATTTGTCTTTTCTGCTTTAGAAAACAAAGTTTTTACATCTTTCTTTTTTTGCTTAAGTTTACAAACTACATAAAATATGATTAGTAATTTTTATTGTTATAGATAAAAGCTAAAACTAGAAACACCTGCTACAGCCCGACCAGTTCCATTATTGTCTTTGATTCATAATGTATGTAGTTTTACTTCAACACACATATTAAGAAATCTATTTTCTCCAAATAATTATCATTAAAGTTATAAATTAAAATTAATTTCTTTGATTATAAAAACCAGTATAAATACGATTGGGTACACAATTTTGATAAATTTAAAGTTATAAAACATGTAACATTATGAAACAACGATTTTTTTAAAAATATCTTACATATTGAAATGGAAGAAGAATAAAAATGATCAATTTTCTGATATGGTCCTCTAAGGAACTGAAATAATCTAATATGCATCCTCATATTTCTTTTTATTTTATATTAAATTTAAATTGAAAATGAAGTAAAATATCCAAAACCTTAAGAATTTAAACAGAATTACAACCCCGACTACTCATATCCTATCCATAACATGACCTGAAAATTGACTCGAAACCGACCCGAACTAACCCTAAATCGCAAAATCCCATCCCAAATTTCCCCCATTTCGGAACCACTTCAAACACCATCTTCGACTCTTTCTGTCAAACGACGATCTTCAACCGTCCTCAACAACAACGACCTTGAACCAAATCACCATATTACAATACTGAAAAATGACTCACCAAGATAAAGAAGAAGAAGGGTGATACGCCGTCAAAGAAGATCGATTCTCCAAAGAAGAAAAAGAACGAGTCGCTGGGAAAAAAGAAACTAGTTGTATCGAATCCAGCAGAGAAATAAAGTGGTGACAAAGGTTCATCATGTCAACCAATAAAGAGGGCTCGGGGTAGTTTGAACCCCGAGAGAACATCTCCACGTTGGGATCCACAAACTCCACTTCTCCATTTGTCTCATGCTTAAAATATCTTGAGAAATGGAAAGATTTTTGTTATCTAAAAGTTTTCTTTTTCTGGTCTTGAAGCAGGGGAAAACATGACCCATAGACCGAAAAATGTTTTTTCAAGAGAATAATGCCGACATTTTGCTTTAAGCATGAAGATTTTCTTCTTGGCTTAAATATTTCCAACAATGATGAAAATAATATTTCTTCTTGGCATAAATAATATCGTGATCAGATTTTCGAACAAATATAGAGCGTAAATTAACGTAAACCTCTATGTCGTCATTAATTAAACCCACCTCTCATTTTAAAATATATTTATTTATTGTGAAAAGATTTTTCAGTTAAATGTGTATTGTAATACATTTAAAATTATTAAATATATTATAGTATAATGTCATATGTAATTTTGCCATACTGTTTAAATCTAACAAATATTAAAAATTTGAATTACTTATGTACTCTCATTTATTGTCATTTACTCTAATCCTTTACCAATCACCATTTTCTTTTCTTTTATTTTAATTAACAATTTTTATTTTCCTTATAATTTCTCCATTTTTTACTCTCAGTTACTTGAATACTTACCAATCATGCCAAAGAAAGCCTTTCTTTTTGTCTTGCCACAAGAAAGAGTTTTTTCATCTGTTAATTATAATTTTTATGGATCAGACTTTAAATAGTGTTCTAAATCTATATTTTTCTTCAAAATAGAAGAATAAGAGTATTTCTTGGGTTCATCCCTAAATACTAACCAATAAAAGGTTGTCACCTATCATATCATGTTTAGAAAACAAATGTAAAAATAATATTAATTGCAATAAAAATTAGACATTGCAAGATTCTAAACACCGAACCTTAGAGAAGGTCCAATGGTGTATCTAGGAGAAATTAATGGCATGGTTCTAGCTCATTAAATATCCAAAATTAAATCAGAAAGAAAAGAATTAGGTAGATATGGTTCCAAATTTAGATGTTTTAGAACCACTTCTATGCCAATACGTGTCTTTGGGTGATTGGTTTTTTTTTTAACTCAATTGTTCTCTTTTTCTTTCTAATTTCGCGGAAAAATCTCTCTCTCTTTTCTCGATGAACTTCGGCGATTTTGCCAAAAATCTTTGTCTCTCTCGATCTGTTGAACCCGGGATTACAGAGAATCCCTTCGTGTTTAAACCCTCCGAGGAGCTCTCCGGCAGCCATGTACGGCGGAGGTGCGTTTCTTCTTCAAACCACGAATTCGCCGGACCCTCTGGTTTCTCCGACGAGAAGAAATCTCACCATGTTCCCCTCCCGTCGCTCTCTAACGATCAGGTGAACGGATCGGTATCTGGATCGGGTTCTGTTTCAAGCGTTAGCTCGTCTAGATCGGATGAAGATCAGGTGATCATCTAATTGGATTCAGGTTCCTAGGTTCGATTCAGGTGATCATCTAATTGGAATTTTGATTAGTTGGCTTAGTTTTTAGATGACAAGAGTTGGATATGTTCTTGTAGATTGGGCATTTGGTGCTAGGTTTCTGTCTAGGCTATGACTACTGTTATATGTGTCAACTGCTCTCGTAAACCAGTAACCAGAGTTGCTTTGTGTGATGATGAGTTTGGCTATATCCAAGGGTTTATAAAGTAATATGATGTTCGAAGTTTGTAAGCTAGCTCATTAGTGTAACCACTCTATGCAAAAAATATTAGGATTATAGCAGCTACAGGTCACAGTGCTCAAGAGAGCAAGTTTCTGATATTCTTTTTTGTTATTTTATTATGCAACTCTACGTCTCCTCGGTCCTAGAGGAAACTCCTTGAAGCGAGTTGAAGCAAGCACTGATTGTCGTGTTCTTATAAGAGGAAGCGAGTTGAAGCAAGCACTGATTGTCGTGTTCTTATAAGAGGAAGCGAGTTGAAGCAAGCACTGATTGTCGTGTTCTTATAAGAGGAAGCGAGTTGAAGCAAGCACTGATTGTCGTGTTCTTATAAGAGGAAGCGAGTTGAAGCAAGCACTGATTGTCGTGTTCTTATAAGAGGAAGCGAGTTGAAGCAAGCACTGATTGTCGTGTTCTTATAAGAGGAAGCGAGTTGAAGCAAGCACTGATTGTCGTGTTCTTATAAGAGGAAGCGAGTTGAAGCAAGCACTGATTGTCGTGTTCTTATAAGAGGAAGCGAGTTGAAGCAAGCACTGATTGTCGTGTTCTTATAAGAGGAAGCGAGTTGAAGCAAGCACTGATTGTCGTGTTCTTATAAGTCCTTCTTCATCTCTTTGTCTCTCCATTGCTCGTCCTTCTTCATCTCTTTGTCTCTCCATTGCTCGTCCTTCTTCATCTCTTTGTCTCTCCATTGCTCGTCCTTCTTCATCTCTTTGTCTCTCCATTGCTCGTCCTTCTTCATCTCTTTGTCTCTCCATTGCTCGTCCTTCTTCATCTCTTTGTCTCTCCATTGCTCGTCCTTCTTCATCTCTTTGTCTCTCCATTGCTCGTCCTTCTTCATCTCTTTGTCTCTCCATTGCTCGTCCTTCTTCATCTCTTTGTCTCTCCATTACTTCACTCTCTCCTTCTCCTTTCTCACCAGAAAGTAGTAATGGATTCTTCAAATCCATTTACTCAGTCTTCTGGGTTCCTGGATCTTTTAACTAGCCAACAGTGTGATCCTGTCTCACAAAGCGTAGCATTTGGATCTTCAGAAGTTCCTTTTTTAAGTTCCCAGTGGACTAATGATCCAACTCAAGCTGAAGAGACAAATGAAGACAGAAGAGGCAGAAGGAAGTGGTCACAGAAGGAAGATGTGGTGCTCATAAGTGCTTGGCTTAACACAAGCAAAGATCCGGCCACCGGGAATGAGCAAAAGGCTGGCTCCGTTTGGAAAGAGTTGGAGCTTACTTCAACGCAAGTCCTCAGCTTGTTGGTATGCCAGATAGAGAGGTTGGCAATTGTAAGCAAAGGTGGTCCAAGATCAGTGACCAAGTCTCCAAGTTTGTTGGCTCCTTACGTGCTGCAACAAGTCAGCAGTCAAGTGGGTAGAATGACAATGATGTAATGAAGCTTGCTAATGAAATATATCATCATGATTATGGTGCCAAGTTCACAGTGGAGCATTGCTGGAGGGAGCTAAAATATGAAGAGAAGTGGCTGGCAACTTTCGGGATCACACTGGAGCATTGCTGGAGGGAGCTAAAATATGAACAGAAGTGGCTGGCAACTTTCGGGACAGATAACAGCAAGTCAAAAAGAAGGAAGGTTGAAGATGGTTCTCAAGCTTCTGTCCAGTCATCGAGCCATGTAGATGAAGAAGAGGCTCGTCCTGAAGGTGTGAAGAAGGCAAAGTCGAGGTTGAAAGCGCAACTGAGTGCCAAAGAGATGGAAGCAACCAGCAGCAACACTGTGGAGAAGTTACAAGGTTTGTTGGAGATAAGGAAGCAGGATCATGAATTGAAGAAGCAGGACTTTGAAATGAAGGACAAGCTTAATAAGCAACATATGTTGGAGACTCTCCTTGCTAAAAAAGAGCCTCTTAGTGAGACTGAAGTGGCTTTGAAGAACAAACTAATAAGTGAAATGTTGTCTTAAGTGATAGAGTCAATCTTTGGTGTCAGTTTGTTGAGTCAGTTTGTTTATGAATTTGTTTTTGGTGTCAGTTTGTTTCTGTTTTTGTTTTTGGAGTCAGTTTGCTTGGCTAAAGAACGGATGAATGATGTATTTTGTCTTATGATTGCTTTCTATGTATTGATCCTTTGATTGTGTCTTATGATTGTGTCTCATGATTGTGTTTCCTCTTGTCGATTTTGGAGTCAATAGTCTCTGCTTTTTGTTCTGTTTTTATTTCAGTATGTGCTTAGTTTCATCTAACTTCTTCACTCGATGCTTAGTTTTTTTTTGTGATTATAATTGTGTAGTCTCATTTGCTTTGTTGGTGGTACAGAGAAAACGGTGAAGAGAATGAAGAGGATAATCCCAGCGATGAGTGAGAAGCAAGTTGCGTAATAGACTCTCAAATTGGCAGCAGTCTAGCCAAGTTATGTGCTTCTACCTTTCACAAATTGTAAACTGATCACAAAGCTTGTGATGCAAGTAATCTATTATTACAAATTTTCCAATTTTTGAAATTTAGAACCTTTCATAGGTTCTACCATTGGAGAGGTTGAAATTAAACAAGGATCTAAAATGTTTAATTTGATTAATTTTACTTAAAAATTGATTTAGAACTCTAATGAAGGATCTATTGTTGGAGATGGTCTTAGACCATCATTATCGGTGGTTTCCAACAGGGGTTTTAGAGAAAAAGTTAAGGGCGGGCTCCACATATCACTATAAAACTGATGCCAAAAGTGATTTAATAAATATCGACTATTGTTGGTTTCAAGTACTGTTCACGGGCCCCACTGACACGTGGCGGCCCGCGATTGGTTTTTTTTATAAAAAAAAAAAAATCGGGACAAAAAAAAAGAAAAAATTAGAAACTCTTCGACCCATTTTGCCATAATCATGCTCTTATAACACTAAACCCAAGAATAACTCCAATAAAAATTGATAAAATGGAAAACAAACATTTTGTAGTTATCTAAGACCATAATTAACGGCACCCCTTAGCATGGCTTATAAGGTGTGGGGCTCACATTTTTATTAAAATTCGGCTCTTCTTTCTCTTCCACAAGAGGCGAGTCTGCTTTGGTTTTGGTACTGTCCGCGGACCCCACTGACACGTGGCGGTCTGCGAATAATTCGTTTTTATTTTTTATTTTTTAAATAAAAAAAAACAAGATAAAAAAAATAAAAAAATAAAAAAATAAAAAAATAGGAACCCCCCTAACCCCCCTTACCGTTAATCATGCTCTAAGAGCATCATTATCCCTTAAACTCCAAATGGGGTTTCATAATTTTTTTTTTTTTACTTTTTCGAATTTAAAAAAAAAAAAATGAACCAATCGTGAGCCGCCCCGTGTTAGTGGGGCCCGCGAACAGTGTAAGAAACCCTTAAGAACCGACTACTATTTAGTAGTTTTTGTAACCGGTTTCTTTAAAAAAAGTGGGTCATACGCGGGACCCACAGGCTAAGAAACTCTCTAGTATACCCGGATAAAGATGCTCTAAGTATTAATGGAGAAATAGGCATTGAAAGATCCCTATTTTGTTATCTCGGATTTATATATTCATGGATTCTAGGAACTTGACCATCTCCTCTCTCTCTCTCTCTCTCTCAATCTCGCTCTCCTCCGTTCTCCACAGTTGTCCCACCGTCACGGTTCGTATCTATCTTTGCTCAAGCCTCACTCTCATATGCTTTGGTCATACATGCTAGTCATATTGTTTTTGCTCCTCTAGTTTTCTATATGTTAGGCTGTTAGCGTCTCTTTAATCCTTATAATTGTGGAAACTCGAGATGTTATTTATGAGGAAACATCATCTCTGTTTTTTATGCTCTCTGGTTCTTGGAAGGATCAAAACTGCATGTGCGAGTTATTTAGCATTCATGATAGTTTAGTTGATTAGGAATATTTACAGGAGCACTTCAGTTTCTTGATAAACAGAGTTCTTTAGCATTCATGATAGTTTAGATGATGAAGAAGAATATTTATATTTATATTTATAGGAACACTTCAGTTGCTTGATAGACACTTCTTCTTTCAAGGTACTTAAACTATGGATACCAAAAAGTTGGACACTGGCTCGAGGGATGCAATCAGCTTCCTCCCTGACGAGATTCTCAGTGACATCTTGTCCTTACTTCCGATGAAACAGGCTGTTTCAACGTCAGTTCTTTCTAAAAAATGGAGAAATATATTTAGATTGGTGGATTATCTTGATTTTGATTATTCTGTTTCTGTGCACCCGGAAAAGGGTGAACCAAAGAGAGGTGAGAGATTCAAAGAATATTTGGATCGAACACAAGGAGATTCGCCCATAATTAAATTCTCTCTAGAACGTCACGTTGGAGATCACAACGAGATGGCTTACGTGAGCAGCTGGGTTAGTGACGCAGTAGAACACGGTGTTTTGGAAGTGGACGTGAGTGTAAAACCTCGCCTTGGAATGTTGTTTATGCCTTGTGAGCTCTTCACGAGCAAGACACTTGTTAAGCTAACGCTTGGAACACAAGTACAGTGCGACATACCTTCATATGTATCACTTCCATCGCTTAAGATTCTCATCATCGAAACGATTTTCTTTGAATCTAAAGATCTCAGTGATGTGCTGATCGCTGGTTGCCCTGTGCTTGAGGAGTTATTTGTACGTCACGAGGAGAGGGAGGCACACCCATATTACATATCGAGTCGGACCATCGAGAAACTATCAGTTCAATACCGTGGCTGTGATGTTTATTATGAAAGTGGTTTGTCATTTGACGCCCCAAGTCTTGTCTCCTTCGACTACTCGGACCATGCCTTGTATGAGTACACACCGGTTAACTTTGGATCCCTAGTTGAAGCTCGTGTGGATATTCGTTATAATAGAAAGATCGTTAAGCCGGATATATCGGGTCTCATGATAGGAATAAGTAACATCGAGACTTTGCATCTTTCTCCAGCTTCCGCTGATGTAAGTTTTACAATTTCCTTTCTATAAAACTTTGTAATGAAATTTTTGAAGTGTGTGTTTCTGTGTGCTTCAGACGATTTCTCGATGTGTTAGTAGACATGGACTACTTCTACCAATGTTCAACAACCTGGTTAGTTTATCTTTTGGGAGTAACAATCAACGAGGTTGGAAACTGCTTCCATATCTGCTTAAGAAGTCTCCAAAGCTTGAAACTCTAATCATACAGGTTTGAATCATTAGCAACGATTATATATGGAGAGAGAGAAACTAACTTAGTCCTCTTATTTAATTTTCTTTCAGAGTCTGAATACAAGCGATATCCTTATACCTCTGAACCAAGTGAAGGTGTTGCATATCCTTGGTTATCAAGGAACTGTTCAAGAGTTGAAACACTTGAAGAGTTTTATTGGGAGAATGCAATGCCTCGAACGTGTGCGACTGGAGCTTGCGGAAGGTGTTGTAGTAGATGATGGCAAAATATTGCAATTACATAGTGATACAGTAACCGATAGAATAGGAACGATTGTTTAGTCTGAGAATGCCCAAACGTGCCTATGAACTTGAATCCGTTGAGTTCAACCAATGAACTAGCCGTAATCAAGAGTTTTAAAGCCAAAACTCTATTTTTATAAATCAATAATAATGTGTCTCCTTACAAACCTAGAGAGCACTATATATATAACAAAAGAAAAAGACCTAAGTCCTTAAGGATTATGACCTAACATTATATCCATAAGACTTAATTCTAATCTCATAAGTAAATAGGAAACTTAGCAATTATCTATAATAAGAATAATTAAGTAAAGGTAAAACCAAAACCGAAAAGGAAGTATGATCCACGCTGCATCAGGTCACCCGGGGTAGAGAAAGATCCGACCTCGGATCTGCAATGTCATCATGTGCGAGAAATGGAATGAGATGCTTCACGTTGAAGACATCAGAATATTGAGCTTCCGGTGGTAACTGCAGACGATAGGCATTTGCGTTGATCTTCTCAAAAATTCTAAATGACCAACTTTGCGAGACTTAAGCTTGTTATAATCACCTGGAGAAAAACGTTCACGCGTCAAGACCGCCCAAACAAGATCACCAACTCGGAACTGTAAATCCCTTCGATGTCGATCAGCACTAGCTTTATACTTCGCAGAAGAAAGCTGCAAGTTATCATGGACTTTAGCATGAATCGAAGAAATATCAGCCACAAAGTCAATTGCCTGGCCATGGTCGCGAGAAAGATCCGGAGCTAGACCAAGATCATTGGAGCCGCGAGGAACTATGCCGTAAACAACTCTGAAGGGACTGAAACGAGTACTTTTGTTGACTGCATGGTTATGAGCAAACTCGACTTGACACAACACCGAATCCTATGTGCGAATGTTGTCGACAACTAAACAACGAAGCATATCACCCATTGTGCGGTTGGTGACTTCGGTTTGACCATCTGTCTGTGGGTGATAGGCGGAGCTCATATCAAGCGTTGTACGAAGTAAACGCCACAAAGAATGCCAGAAGTGACTGAGAAAGCGAGAGTCTCTATCGGAGACAATCGATAATGGCAAACCATGAAGCCTATAGACTTCACGAAAAAAAAAGATTAGCAACTTGCACCGCATCGTTCGTCTTCTTGCATGGTATAAAGTGGGCCATTTTAGAAAAACGGTCGACCACCACAAAAATAGAGTCGTTGCCACGTTGAGTACGCGGTAGCCCTAAGACGAAATCCATACTAACATCAGTCCAAGGTTGCGTTGGTATTGGGAGCGAAAGATACAATCCACTGTTAGAAGCGTGACCCTTAGACCTTTGGCAAACAACACAACGCGCGACAAACCTATAGACATCGCGACGTAAGGAGGGCCAAAAGTAAGACTCCATCACCAATTGAAGTGTACGGTCGCGGCCGACGTGACCTTCCTCATGTAACTCCTTAATAACCTTGAGGCGAAGACTACTGTCCGGAAGACACAGCTGCGAACCTCGAAAAATGTAACCCTCGTGTAGCAGAAACTCGGACCGGAGACCAGCTTGCAGAGAAGACCATATCGTACCAAAATAATGATCATCCTTGTATTGGTCCGGCAAAATAGTAAAGTTAGGGACCGAAACCTGCATAGTGACGACCAAAGAATGGCGTCTGCTGAGAGTGTCGGCTACCTTATTTGTCTTTCCAGATTGGTGTTTAATCACGAACGTGAACTGCTGGAGAAAGGCAACCTACGAAGCATGGCGAGATGAGATCTTGTCCTGACTTCCCAAATGTTTCAAGGCATCATGATCTGTGTAGAGGATGAATTCTTGGTGGAAAAGATAATGCATCCAGTGCTTAATAGCTTGAACAATAGCATAAAACTCAACGTCGTATGTACTGTAACGAGCACGAGAACCTGCAATTTTCTCGCTGAAAAAGGCGATTGGACGACCTTGTTGGCTAAGGACCGCGCCGATCCCTAATTTGCACGCATCGCAATGGAGTTCGAAGACTTGAGAGAAGTCGGGTAAGGCCAGTATTTGCACTGAAACCAAATACTGCTTGAGATTTTCAAAGGCGTTGTTAGCTTCTGGAGTCCACAAGAAGGTTGTACCCTTCATACAATCCGTAAGAGGAGCTGCAACATTACTGAAATGATGTACGAACCTCCGGTAGAAAGAGACGAGTCCATGAAAACTTCTGACATCGCTGATAGAACGAGGTGTTGGCCACGTTTTGATAGCTTTGACCTTCCCCGGGTCTACTTGTAGGCCTTTATCGGATACAATATATCCTAAGAAGAGCACATGATCGACTCCAAAGACACACTTATGGCGTTCGGCATACAGCTTCTCGCGACAAAGAACTTCTAAGACATCTCGCAGATGAGATAGATGGCTTGACAAATCATGGCTGAAGATCAAAATATCATCGAAGTAGACCACAACGTATTTGCCTATAAAAGGACGAAGAGCTTGATTCATAACTCTCATAAAAGTGCTCGGAGCGTTTGAGAGCCCGAACGGCATCACAGTCCATTCAAAGAGACCTTCGCGTGTCTTGAAAGCAGTTTTCAATTCATCGCCTGGTCGAATTCGAATTTGATGGTAGCCACTTTTCAGATCAAGTTTTGTAAAAATTGTTGCCTTGCCGATTTGATCAAGAAGGTCATCCAGACGCGTGATAGGGAATCTATACCGAACTGTTATTTTGTTGATCGCACGACTATCAACGCACATTCGCCATGACCCATCTTTCTTTGGGATGAGTAATGCTGGCACAGCAGCGGGACTTAAGCTTTCTCGCACATGACCCTTCTGGAGAAGCTCTTCAACTTGACGACGAAGTTCGTCGTGTTCTTGAGGGCTCATGCGATAATGCGGTCTGTTGGGAAGAACGACATTAGGGACCAGGTCAATATGATGTTGTATGTCTCTTAACGGTGGGAGGTCGCTAGGCAGGTCGGTGGGGAAGACATCACTGAACTCTTGTAGCAATGGCATGAATGCTGATGAAGGTTCAGTTACTGAAGTTGTTGTTGCCGCGATATGACAAGGGCCCAAAGTATATCAACATCGTGCATCTGCTTTTCAAAATCACTTTTGGGAAGCGTTAAAAGTGAGTTCGAAGTTGGTGTAGCTCCCTTGTTTGAATCACCACTAGACCGTGGACTAGATTCCGGTTGGTCTTTAGACGGAATCAATGTAATTGTACGATTGTCAAACACGAAGCTGTATGTGTTGGCCTTTCCTCGATGAGTAGCATCACGATCAAATTGCCACGGTCTTCCTAACAATAAATGGCAAGCATCCATAGGAATAACGTCGCAGGTCACGGGGTCCTTATACGTGCCAATAGAGAATGAGACGAGAACTTGCTTTGAGACCGTGAACTCGGTGCCGTTGTTAAGCCAAGCAAGCGGATAAGGCGAGGGATGGGGAACCACGGTGAGACCGAGTTTCTGGGAAGCTTCATATGACATGACGTTAGTGCAACTGCCCGAGTCAATAATCAGTTTACAGACCCGTCTGTTGATGGTACATGTAGATCGAAACAAGTTGGTGCGCAGCCAAGACTCGTGAGAGGCTTTCGGGAGGAGACAATTGCGCAAGGGAACCAAGTTAAGGCATGTATCTCCCTGTATGATATCAATGTTTTCCTCATCAGAGGCCTCAAAATCATCATGCTTTGGCTCAGTATCCTCATGAACTATTAGCCCCCGTTTAGTCTTATTAGGACAAGCAGTTTGAATATGGCCACGTTCTCCACAAGTATAACAACGCAGAGCATTGGTTCGAGCTGGTCGAGAGTTAGCAATGGTATCGTTGTTTGCTGGTGTTTTTGTTGCCTCCGTGTTCTGCAAAGTCGTTCCTTGTTGGCTGCTGGTATCGCCCTGCTGAAAACGCGTACGAGATGACGAAGTCCAAGAGGAACACAGTTGTTGTTCCATTGATATGGCTCGTTTATGTGCTTCAGAAACAGAGGGCGGATTAAATTGGGCTAATGCCACTTGCAACTGTGAACGAAGGCCACCGATAAACCGAGCAATGAGTTGTTGTTGGTTCTCGGCAGAAGGCATTCTAGCCGTCATATAGAAAAACTCCGTCGCATACTCATCAACTGAACGTGTCCCTTGACGAAGATTTTGTAACTTGTTGTACAAGGTGCGTTCGTAGTTGAATGGTAGAAAACTTCAACGCAGATGTTTAGTTAGTCGCGCCCATGAGTTAATACGAGGTTTGTTCTCTTGTTGACGAGTCTCTTTGAGTTGTTGCCACCAAGCCATAGCTCGTCCCTGGAATCTTGTTGCGATGAGAGGAACTCGTACGTCATCTGGTACTTGGCGAAACTCAAGGATTTCTTCGACTATGTTCATCCAATCGATGAATTCTTCGGGGTTGAGAGTTCATGAAAATTCTGGAATATTTGTCCGGAAGCTGGACTCCCAACGATTTGGAAGATTAGGTCGTTGGTCCTGCTCCTCACGGTGATCATCGCGTCTGTCGGCATGGTTGTGATCACGACGATCACGTTGATCGTGTACTTGAGCAGCGAACAAATTGTCGACCATGTCTTCTTCGTCTGATGCGTCAAGCTGTGCGTTGTGTTGCCTAGCTTGATGCTGGTGCTGATCTCGCGGAGCGTTCCGTCGTTCACGTTGAGCTTGGAGAACAGTGGTTAGGGCGTTTTCCACCGAAGTTTGGAACGCCGTTTGGATTCCTGCCGTAAACGTCTCGAACATCTGGCGAATCTCGTCGAGCTGATCGTCCGTCAACTTTCTTGGTGCCATTGATCGTGTCTTAGATGAGAATCTAAAACGGAAGTCTCTGATACCAACTGATACAGTAACCGATAGAATAGGAACAATTGTTTAGTCTGAGAATGCCCAAACGTGCATATGAACTTGAATCCGTTGAGTTCAACCAATGAACTAGCCGTAATCAAGAGTTTTAAAGCCAAAGCTCTGTTTTTATAAATCAATAATAATGTGTCTCCGTACAAACGTAGAGAGCACTATATATATAACAATAGGAAAAGACCTAAGTCCTTAAGGATTATGACCTAACATTATATCCATAAGTCTTAATTCTAATCTCATAAGTAAATAGGAAACTTAGCAATTATCTAGAATAAGAATAATTAAGTAAAGGTAAAACCAAAACCGAAAAGGAAGTATGATCCACGCTGCATCACATAGGGATCTTAATCACGCTACTCGGAAGTGCAGCATCCAAGTGCACGACCGAAGTCGCATACTTCATTTAAGTCTAGACACTTAGGGTTTGATTAGTTGAAGTTGTGGCTTTATGTTTTGTGCCCTAAGATTTATGTTTTAAGCTTCTAGTTGTGGCTTTGATTTTTTTTTTGTATATTTTTCTAAGTAGTTAACAAAAACTCTAAAGAAATTGATTTCTACAACTTATAATATATTTTCTATTTTAATATTTTGGCTTTAGATTCAGTTTTAAAAACTAAAGCATGATTGTTTCAAAAGAAAGCTGTAGAAATAAAAATGGTTGTCCAGAGCCTCTTCGAATCACCTTTTTAGTATCTTTTCTTTTTGTTGAACGGGACAAAAACAATTAGAATTAATCTCAAATTCCTCTCACTTTAATTTTTTTTTTAATATATCGCCCTTACAAATGCTCGATTTGTAAACTGAATAATACTTTCATTAAACTTCAAATGGACAAGGGTGCTTTACAAAGACTCGTGAATGGAGCTTATTAAGCAAATGAAAAAATACTAGCTGTTGGATGGTTTATGACAAAATCCAGCCATGAAAGGAAATAGTGTTTTCTTGAGCTTGATAGCTTGGGTGAAAAGTTGTGATATCTTGGGACGTCGGTCTAGGTACATTTATAATGTCTTTGGAAGCCTCCAAGTGTGGCGTAGATTTCTGCAGCTAATTTGGATAGGAAAATCCGTTGGAGTTTAATGCCCTTCGGGTAAAATATGGAATGTCAGAGTGCAAGTTGATTCTCTTAGGGGATGTATTCAATTTAACATTTGATGTGATTTGATTTTTAATGGGGTTTTAGATGATTTCAATAAATTGCAGAAATTTAAGTGATTTTTGTTAAACTACTCTAGAATATCACCTAAAACTATGGGATTTGGGTTTTAATTTTTTTAACTAAGAAATCCTACCCAGACACCCTAAAATCACCTGAAAACTTTAAAACTCCACAACTTAAAATATTTTCAATAACAGTGGATTTCAGAGTACTTTAAGAAATGTCAAATTCAATAACAGTAGATTTTAAATGAGTATTTAAAATTCATGTTTCAATAACAGTGGATTTGTCATTTTAATACAAATCACCTGAAACTTTCAGTTGAATACATGGTACGACGTCTTGGATGGGTTATGGTGTATCTCTCCAAACAAATCACCTGGTACTGTACATGGTAGGACGTCTTGGATGGGTTATGGTGTATCTCTCCTGGCTTCCATAAATATATCTGGGACGTGCCCTTGTGAGAAGAAGGAAGACTTTCCTAACTTTGAAGCCAGTTGGACAACTTACTAGAATATGTACATCTTGAGTTTGGATCAGGTTTTGGGCCTGGTTCCTTATTTTCTGGACTCCGAAGAGGCTCCCGTGACAGCCTAATTAGCTTCGACCGAAGGCAACTCTTGGTTGAGCTTAGGCCCGGTGATTTTAACCTAAACCCGAAATCCCAAACCGAAATCGATCCGAAACCAAATCGAAAATTGACAAGTACCTTCTGGGTCCAAATTTCTTTTACCTAAAAGAACCGGAACCAAAAGGAACCGACCCGAATCGACCCGACCCGATAAGAACCGATTTGTATCTGACTTAAAAATATGTACATCCAAAATTATGATTTTTTGTGTTCTCATTTATATATATTATTTTATGATTTAAAATAATATGAAACTTTAAAATGTAAAATTTAGAGTTTAAAAATGTTTTATTTTAATTATTAATAGTTTAATTTAAGTTATTTTGTAAAATTATATATATATATATCAACTAAATTTGATAGAGTTTGGGTATGTCATGTCCTTTTGAGATCCTAAATATCTGAACCCGATTCAGACCCGATATGGATCCAAAAATTATGGATATTTTATAGGTATTTTAATTATAAACCCGAACCGACCCGAATCCGAGAAGAACCGATCCAAACCCGAACCGAAAAATTACAAACTACCTATTGGATCCAAGTGTTTAGGATCCGAAGGATCCGGACCCGAAAGAAACCGGTCCAGACCCGAAAGGAACCGGTCCGGACCTGACCCAAAAACCCGAACTTTGAGGCCTAGTTGAGCTGCCATGAACTTGAATATAAGATATGGGCCATCGAGTGTTGTTAAGGTCTTATGTAAAATCTGTATCTTATTGTTCTGTCACTAGTAAAAAAAACTGAAATAGCAACGACATATAATCGTGGCTATAGGGGAATTTTCGTAGCTATATGGAGATTTTGCTACGAAAAGCCACGTTTCTGTTTTCGTAGCTATACGATCGTAGCCATTTTTGTATCGTAGCAAAATCGTAGCAAATTGATACGACCTTGCTACGAAAAGAAACTTGGCAAGTTGCTACGTTTTGCTACGTTATTATTCGTAGCATCTTGCTACGTTTTGCTACAAAAAGAAACGTGGCAAGTTGCTACGTTTTGCTACGTTATTATTCGTAGCATCTTGCTACGTTTTGCTACAAAAAGAAACGTGGCAAGTTGCTACGTTTTGCTACGTTATTATTCGTAGCATCTTGCTACGTTTTGCTACAAAAAGAAACGTGGCAAGTTGCTACGTTTTGCTACGTTATTATTCGTAGCATCTTGCTACGTTTTGCTACAAAAAGAAACGTGGCAAGTTGCTACGTTTTGCTACGTTATTATTCGTAGCATCTTGCTACGTTTTGCTACGTTAATATTCGTAGCATCGTCGCATATTGCAACGAAATAAAATGGAAACAAAGTTTTCATTTGTTTCCTTTTGGTCCGATTTTCCTATTTGGTTTTGGTTCTGAACAATATAAAGAAGAAGCAAGAACAGAAAGGGAATATATTACATTAGCTTAACAAAGTTCAAAAGATCCACAAAACATTCAAACATTCAAACATTCAAAAGGTTCAAAACAAGAAACCATAATACATAAACTGCCACATCTACACCTACAATCCAAGTTCATTATACCACCTATCTAAAGCCAAATTGGTACTGGTGATGAGATGTTGAGGTTGTGCATCACCTGGAGCTTGAGGCTGATCGTGAGGTGGAGTTGGAGCTTGACCGTGACCTTCAGGTTGAGCTTGACCGTGAGTTGGAGCTGCAGAATGAGAGGGAGAGTGATGCTGAGACTGACTTGCTTGCGCAGCAGAAGCTTGAGGCTGAAGAAGTTGCAGAATCATGTTGAGAGTTGACTGAGTTTGAGCTGTGCCTTCATTGAAGTCAGTCTTCAAAGCATTAAGTGCAGCAGGGACAGGCTCGCTTGAATGCAGCAGGGACAGGCTCAGAAGGACACTTGTTCTTGTACTGAAGATTGCCAAGACCATAGATGGTGCCCCTGCGTGTCTGTCCACGCTGAAAATTACAAACACAAGACAATTAGCTTTCAATATACAGACACAAGAACAATCAGTCATAAATATACGGCAGATGGCGCTTTGAATATACAGAGAACAATACTAAGACAATGAGCAGAAGAGATTATTACCTTGATGTATTCTTCGTTTAGGAGAAGGCGCTTTGAAGTGCTTGTGGCAGCCGTTGAGTCAGTTTGGCTATCTCCAAGAGGAGATCCATCTTGTAGCATCTCTTCAACCGCTTGCTCAACCTCCAGAACCAGTGCCTCTGCTCGTTCGTCAAGGAAGGTCCCATCTTTGCGGCAGTAGTCTTCCTCACAAGGTCGGGATATGAAACTGGTCCCTCCAGACCTTCCTCAACAACCTACAACAAAGGGAAGAAGAGAAAGTTAGATAATTAGCAGTTAAAGGAAGGAATTAAATAGAAATGGGAATGAGAGATGGTAAGCTGACCATGTTATACGCAATATTTGCGAAGGTGCGTGGTCCTGCACCATGGACGTGCATCTTCAGCCCTGGAGGAGCAGCACAACGAGATTCAGCTGCTGATTGGCTCTTGGCTTTTGCTTCAGCTGTGGACCAATTCGCAAGGATTGTTTCCCAGTCAGTAGCGCTGATGTAACTTGGCTGCTTGTTCTTTTGTCTTTTCTGGCTGATGCGTCCGCAGATAGTCACTTGAGTCTGAAGCTTCCATTTGTAGTAGATTTCATCATGAAATTGGTCTTCCCAGTAGTATTGTTGCTACAAAAAAAAGAGAAGTAATTAGAATAGCAAAGACATTGAGTAATTAATAATGAAAATGAGAATTGGGAATAGAAGTTCACGATCACTTACAATGAAAGAGTGCCACCAACTTGTTCTCTTCTCCACTGGAACCTTTAACCAGCTTTGCCACGGCCCTCAGAAGTTTCTCTGCCATGTTGCTCTTATAAACTCATGGACTTCAGGATCAACTCCGATCCTGCAAAGACAATACAAAAACCTTAACCGAAAGTAGTGTCTTGTCTGTTCAAATAATAAAGACTTAATCGCTTGTAAAAATTGATACTTAAAGGTTAAGCTCACGGTACATATTACATAACACGAGATTTGTAACAACACCCATTTACTTACCACAATGCTCCATTGATCTTATCAGGATGGAGGTGTGGCTGATTAATTCGGGTTGGAGCACGTAGCAGCGCCTCTTCTGTTCTCGTCGCATAGGTTGGAGGAGGAGGAGGAGGAGGAGCCGCAGATGACGTTGAAGAGCCGACCACTCCAGGAGGTCTTGTTGGTTGTGAAGAAGCAGGAGTCCTACCAGGAGGCATTGAAGCGGCTCTCATTTGCGGTCTCACGTTTCTTACATCTGGAGAAAGAGAAACAGAAGAAGCGTTAAGATTGAAAAACTAAAAAGCATAACTTGTAACCGAAAAGAAAACACTAAATCAAAACCCTACTCGAAATCAACAGCAACACCAAACCCCAAAACGAAACCCAATTCAAAACCCAAATAGAAACCCAAATTTAAACCGCAGAACAAATTGAAAGCGAATCCCAAATCGAAACCCTTATTTGAAACCCAACCTAAACCCAAATCGAAACCCTTATTTGAAACCTAAATCGTAACCCTAAGTTGAAACCCGAAATTGCAATACAAACTCTAACTGAAACCGCAACCCAAATTGAAAGCGAATCCCAAACCTAAACCCTAATTTGAAACCCAAATCAAAACCCTAATCAAAACCGAAAGAGAATCCTAAATCGAAACCCTAATCAATAAACAGAGAAATCGAGACCTTACCTTCAAGATTCAAGCCTGGAGGGCGAGAACGACGACGGTCGTTGGATGCGTTTGCGGAGGAATTAGGCATGGAAGACGAGAGATTGAGAGAGAACGAGAGAGCTATAAGAGAGATCGAGGGATTAGAGAGATCAAGAGAGAGATGAGATCGAGGGATTAGAGAGATCGAGAGAGATAAGAGCTCGAAGAGTCGAGACACGGGAGAGAGAGAAAAAAGGTTTGTCTTTAGGATATTAGGGATATTTTGTCGAAGTATAGAAAATGGGTTTGGGCTTAAATTTTAAGAGGGAATTGAATTTGTGTTTAGAATTTTAGAGGGAATTAATTTTGGGTTTAGAAATTTAGAGGGATTTGGAGGGAATCGAAGGTTTAGAAATTTAGGGGTTAATTAGGGTTTAGATAGGGTTTATAGGTAAGGTTTACGTTTTGATAAAAAAATATAGGTTTAATTGGGTTTATAAATAGGGTTTAGATTTTGATTAGAAAATAATTAGGTTTTATATAAAAGGTTTAGATAAAGTTTATATTTTGATTAGAAAAAAAAATTTCGTAGCTTGCTCAAAATATCTTGAATTATTTTGCCTGCACATTGTCGGACCGAGGGGACGTTGCATTCAGAAAAAAACCACGATCTTTGCTACGAAAAGGTCTCGTGGCTTATTACGTTTTGTATTTTTCTCACGACACTTGCGCACGATGGATGATGGATGATGGGACGTTTTTTTCGGTGGGTTGCTACGAATTTGCTACGATTTTGGTAACCGTAGCTACGTTTTCTTTTTTAAAATAAATTAAAACTACACTTACGATAGAATCGAAACAATTCGTAGCTAGGTTAAACACGAAATGACACGTTAGTGAAACGTAGTAAATTGCTACGTTATTTTTCGTAGCAAAATCGTAGCAACCACTAGCTACGATTTTTGTACGTAGCACATTCGTAGCAAATTAGCTACGATTTTGTTACGATTTGCTACGTTTATGTTTTCGTAGCTAAAACGTAGCAAATCCGTAGCTTTTCTATTGCTAGCTATGATTGTATCGTAGCAACTTCGTTGCTATTTGAGTTTTTTTACTAGTGTTATTACTATATACATGTGCTAAATATAATTTATGCATCTTGCACATTCGAGACATGCATAAAACCACTACGAGACAAAAGCATGTTAAAGCTAATTGATTACAGTAATCACAATGTTCGTATAATCTTATTCTGAACATAAGCCCATTAGTTTTAAAGGCACTTCAACCAAAGCGTGTGTCTCATATGGACGTTCAGATGTTCTAATTGTGTAACTTGACATGCCGGTTCTAGTTATAAATCAATATCATTATACCGTAATATACCATAATCAAATTAGGTTTTCTATTAACAAGCTAACATATCAAGTTCAAACAATAACAATTTCAGTATTAAACAAGTAGACTCTGATACCACTGTTGGAATTCATACCGGTTTATAACGATTTATAAATTAACTTATGAATTTAGTTTGCCTAGATCTCATGCAAATCCTGAAATGAATATAGATTTTAGGGTTCCGAATATATTTGGTTATTCGCAGTGGAAAGATGAATAAACCAAGACGAGATTTTAAGCACTCCAAACGTTGTGTCTCTACCGGTATCCTCACACACACAAACTGGATCAGAAAGGGATGCTAGTGCCGTCGAGATCAGATGTCAAAACCTTGACAAACTCTTTTGTGGCTCTCTTGGATTTATAGGGTTTTGTCTCAACCTTTTGTTATGTTCACGTCTCACGTTTTATAACAAATGTCATTAACCTAATTCTCTTAATTAGGAATGTGGGCCAAGCCCATGTAGACAATGTGACGTGAAAGAGATTATGTATACATATATCGTTATATCATATAAAACACATATATATACATTATGATATTTCATTCCCATAATTCCAATATATATTATTGATTCAATTTGCTTAGGTGTGTGACCCTGTAGGATCATATAAAATTAGTAATAGATTCTCAATCTATAGATTATAAGCGGTTTCTAGCAAAACATTATAACCACCTAATTTTATACGATCGATTGTCGAACCTCGATTTACGACTTAAACAAGAGTAAGTACAAATGATTTTAGAACATTCCCGACAGATAGATATATGGCCGAGATCTTTCCTGATTATCACTCTAATAACAGTGACAAAAAATTTATTTATGTCGAAAAATAAAAAGCTACTTTCAAAAAAAAATCATCAATTTAAGAAGAAAAAAAACGATTGAACGAACACAAAATTTCAATAATAAAGAGCAATAAAGTTTTTACAAACGTAGATGAATTGAATTCTCTTGGTTTATTATCTTTTGGTTTTCATTCTGGAGAGTCTTTAAATTTAACCACAGACTACGATGGCCCTTTTATTGTATTCAGATTGGTGTAACAGAACATACTATTCTTGGCATTATTTTATGCACATATGGTAAAATAGTGACCACAGCTTAGAGCACCGTTGACCCAAAACCCCAAATAGAGGTGTTTATTCTTTTTCTAATAATTTTAAGTTGTAAAAGTGATTTAAGGTGCAACGCTAAATATCCCGAACATTTTCGTGCTCCAATGGGAGGTTCTTATTTTAGAGTTCTTAAAAAAAAATTAAAATATTAATTTTTGAAAGATGCATTTTATTTATTAAATAAAACATAAAAAAGAAACATTTAAACATAAATTCTACAATAGAAACATAGATTTTTTCTTTTTCATCTTTTGGTGTCACTTTGGTCATTTTTTTTAAAAAAATGGTGCTAGTTAAGTCATTTTTATATTTGGATGTCATTTTAGTCATAAAAACAGTATTGGAGTGTCATTTTGGTCATTTTCAGAAAAACAATTGGTGCTAGTTAGGTCATTTTCATATTTGGGTATTATTTTGGTCATAAAAACAGTGTTTCCGAAGAAAAAAAAGTGTTTGAGAAAAAAAAATGTTTGAGAAAAAAAAAGCAGCTCAATGGAAGCACGCCACATGCCTCTAAGATACAACACTTATTGTGCTTGTTTAAGCACCGATGCTTTCTTTTTTTCAATTTTTTTTTTTAAATTGTTAAGCACTCAGGGTAAGCACCCCCGTTAATGGTGCTTCTCCCATAAATTGACCTCCCGTGGATGATTCGCCAACGTCATAGTAATTTTCTCCATGGCTTGACCATAAATAATAATTACTTTTGAACCCGACTCGGTAAAGATGGCGAGATACGGTTCTCGAGTCCCGTTGTTTTCGGTTTTGACATCTTGCACAAGGACATAACATGGTTTTCCCCTCAATAAAAGAAGTTTGATTGGAAGCAAATGCGATAAAAACATCAACACCTTCCTTAAACTCACGAGAAACACAATTATTGACCGGATCAAAGTGTCGATCCATCCACTCTCTCGAATAAAAATAATCAGACATTGTACTCACGATTTCAACACCAACACATTTGAAAGAAAGCGTTTTATGTTTGATATCTCACTCGTTGTTATGAGAGTGGAGTGCTTGGTTGTTTTTATATAAAACACCTTGCCACGAAATGCTACGAAAAATGCTACGAAAATTTTTCGTAGCTTGCTCAAAATATCTTGAATTATTTTGCCTGCACATTGTCGGACCGAGGGGACGTTGCATTCAGAAAAAAACCACGATCTTTGCTACGAAAAGGTCTCGTGGCTTATTACGTTTTGTATTTTTCTCCCGACACTTGCGCATGATGGATGATGGGACGTTTCTTTCGGTGGGTTGCTACGAATTTGCTACGATTTTGGTAACCGTAGCTACGTTTTCTTTTTTAAAATAAATTAAAACTAAACTTACGATAGAATCGAAACAATTCGTAGCTAGGTTAAACACGAAATGACACGTTAGTGAAACGTAGTAAATTGCTACGTTATTTTTAGTAGCAAAATCGTAGCAACCACTAGCTACGAATTAGCTACGATTTTGTTACGATTTTGTTACGATTCGGAAACAGCGGCGCGTTTGCGTCCCCTCAAATTAGCTACGATTTTGTTACGATTTGCTACGTTTATGTTTTCGTAGCTAAAACGTAGCAAATCCGTAGCTTTTCTATTGCTAGCTACGATTGTACCGTAGCAACTTCGTTGCTATTTGAGTTTTTTTTACTAGTGTGTGAAGATTATCCAATAATGCAATACACTAAATATTAATTTGGTATTGAAATAATACAAAATTTAGTAGCATAGTTGAAATGAATGATTTCCTATCCTTGTGCGTCTTAAATTGCCCTTGTACATATTTTGATTTAGTGTGTTACAAAAAGAAACCTTTTTTGCTCTGAATGGAACCGACTGTACCGCAGTTTGTTTTGCACTTACAATTTATTCGAGTGAAATTGTTGTCAATTTTTGTCATCCTCTTTATCATTTGTATAATATCTATATTATTAAAAGAGAATTACCTATTTGAAAATGTTCTTATTTCATTAATTAAATTCCTTATTTTTTTTCTTGTCATTTTCAGTTGCATTTATGAAATATCCTAAAACGAATAAACAGCACTAATCTATATCATGTATCAATAAAAGTAGAATTTGACTCATACAATTGTACGGATATTATTTTCAGTTGATTAAATTTAAAAATAATTATTTATTCAAAAAATATTTAAGAAAGGATATGCTTTTAAAATTTATATGGTATTATTTGCTCATAACTCATTTGTCATTTGATAAATTATTAGAAAGAAAATTTTAGCATAATATAACTCAGTTGTCATTTGCTAAATTTATGGTTTTTATTTATATTTTTTATTATTTAATTATAATATTTTCATT
>NC_027750.1:32455625-32467217 GCF_000695525.1 Brassica oleracea var. oleracea
AAATGAATTTTCTTTCAAACAATATTTTTGTAAATCTATTTTCTTAAAAATAATAAATTTTAATTGTTATTATCATTGAATATAATTATTTTTGACATCATTTGAGTTTTCGTTTACATCAAAATTTACCATATTTTAGGATAATTTTAATTTAAAATGTAATTTTTGTATTTTTCAAACAAATTCTAAAAATATTTTTTTTAAATATTTTGTTTTAATATTTTAAAAAATATTGAGTTGCATTTCAAATAAAAAGGTAAAGATATTAAAAATATTCTAATTAAAATATGTAAAATTTAATATAGTTTTAAGGAAATGGTCAAAATAAAAAAAAATTACATATTTAAAAATCATGATTTTTGTTAACTGGACGGATCATTATTTATATAATATTGCACACAAAATTTTTTTTCTGTTTTTACAATTATCTAATTGACTCTATATACTCCTTTTTTATATTTTTTATATGATATCACACATTCGTAAAAAAATAGATAGTTTAAGATGCAAAAAAAATATTTACTTAATGAATATAATATGAACGAATATTACAAATACATCATTTAATAAAATAAATAATTAAAAACTGAAAATTCATATCCGCACTGGCGCGCGGATCAGGTTTTAGTAAATCCTTTAATACACTTAAAATAAATTCAAAGTTTAGGCTATGCAATCAAATATTATATAATTAATTTTAAATTTGTTTATTTGTGAAGTGACAGTAACATTGTGCTGTCGAGCACATGATATTAGCACCAGCAAAACAAGAATCCAAGACTCATCAAATAATTGAAATTAGTATTATTCAATCTGTCCAAAAGCATCCATCGAAACTAACAGGGAACCCAACCTGGCCCCAGTTTCGACGTGCTATCACCCAAAGTACTCCATCACTCTCCCCTTTACTCATTTCATAAGGAAAACCTATCTTTTATTTTTGTTTAACACATTTATACTAAATTTAGTTTTACTAATTTATTTGCTAATCCTTTTGTTTATATCTTGATGCAAACATCACCCATAAATTCAGGCTAATTAACAAAAACTGTAAATAGTTGGATATTTTTACCATTTCAGGTTTATAGGTTTATGAAATTAACTAAAAGACAACCTCATCGATCAATTTACGTAGATAGTGCATTTTGATCTTTACTATTGATATAGGAAGTGTCCGAAATAGAGTTAATTTAACATGGTGTGGGTTGAAAAAACCTAAAATGATTGTTGGTATAGGAAATATTATCTTATGGCAATTCCGAAAACGATATCCTTTATTGGAAATCTCATGAACAAATTAATAAGATCTGTTCAATCAGTTCGTAGTAACACACAATTGTATTTTGCTATTGACAAATTCCTAAAATACCTAAAAATATCCTACACAACAGCAGTTGCGTCTCTCACAAAGATAACTCACCAAGATCCCAAAACTTGTTCTTCTTGCGAATTCTATGATTCTCTCTATATACACACTCCACAGAAGAAGGAGAGTTGAACGAAATCGTTTTATCTATACTGTTGTGTCGTTACAATTTTGTTAAAGTTTCTAGCCTATAAACTTTCTTCAAGTTTTTGCAGTCTAACATCATCCCGATTCACTTCAAAAGCAATTCCTTTCACACATTTTGGTATTTTCTCAGTATTTTCCATTTTTGCAGCTTTGAGTAGTCCAACAAATTTGTCGAATTTCATATCATCAGAGTTCATTGTCACTTTCATGACTATTTTTATAAACAAAAAATTTGGAAGGAAAACATCTGTTGAGCTTCTTGACCAGTTCCTTTTCTTTGTACTTCTTCCCAGGTCCCAAGCATTGATGCTTCGTTCACAATGGTGTATATCTTAGCAGGTAGGCTGCCAAGTGTTACATCGTCTCCCATTCACGATAAACTTTAATCTCCTTGTACAAAAACTCTATCTTTTTGAACTTACATGGGTTTCATCATCCTATAAAGAAGTACAAATATTTAGACTCAAAACCTTCTAGTCACCAAAATAAAAATTTGTCTGAGATAGATACTAATTCCAAAATTTGTAAAATTGACATTTTTGTCATTTTAAAACATTCGTTTTTGTTGTAGTCTTGTAGATGATAAAACTTAATTTCTGACCGTGATCCGCATGAAGGATCGTCTACCAACTCTGGTGGTACCAAACAACTGTAGCACACGGTTTTTGGTTATTATTTACCAAATTCGCCACCTATTTCTGTCCCACTGTTGACATTTTCTAAAGTTTGTTTGGTGTTTTCCATAATTATGTATTCGGTGAGATCCAGAATGTTTTTGTTTATCACTTACTTAAAGCACCTTAGCTAAGAGTAACTTCTAAGCTTTATGTCAATAAATACAACTCATTCACGTCCCATCATAATTTGTTGGTACACACTCGCCAACGTGTCAACTGACTACTAGCACCGCCAACTCTCACATGGCATCATGGGTTGTATTATACACTAAACACAGCTTCAATACGACGCTATGTATCTGCGTTTCGATGTGATTCCACTTCTCCTATATAAATAATTCCTTCACTTTCCTCCTTTTACATTTTCTTTACACTGAACCATCACTTAGAGAGTGCGCTTCACACAAGAAACAAAACAAAATGGCTAGGCGATTTGCCATTGTTGCGATCTGCATCGTCCTCATCGCCGGCGTCGGAGGTCAAGCTCCGTCGTCACCACCAACCACCACACCAGCACCACCCACCACAACAACCCCCCCGCCAGCAGCCACTCCTCCTCCTGTCTCAGCTCCTCCACCAGTCACAACTTCTCCTCCTCCAGCCACCACCGCTCCTCCTCCTGCTACTCCTCCTCCAGTTGCTTCTCCTCCTCCGGCCACTCCTCCTCCAGTGGCAACTCCTCCTCCAGCAACTCCCCCTCCCGTCGCTTCTCCTCCACCAGCAACTCCTCCACCCGTCGCATCTCCTCCTCCAGCAACTCCTCCTCCAGCTCCTCTTGCATCTCCTCCCGCTCAGGTTCCAGCTCTTGCTCCTACGACGCCAGAAGCTCCCTCTACATCTCCGTCGTCTAGCCCGCCTCTCCCGGCGACTGATGGCCCTGGACCGAGCGTCGAAGGGCCAGGACCTTCCACAGATTCGAATGACCAGGTCCGTAAACTTTTCTTCTCATTTGACTTGGATCTGGTACAATGTGTTTCAGATCTGAGATGTTTTTGACTTTGAAAAATCACTGAGTTTATGCTTGCAATAGTTGATCACTGATTAGATCTGAAACTAGTCTTGACTCTTGAAAATTATGATTAGCGCAATTTAGCAGAAGAATCCTATATGTTATAAAGTGAGCAGTTGCAAGCGCAATTTAGGAAGATATGTTAATCTGCGCCCGTATCGTATTTGCCGATTTTCCGACAGTGCTACTGCATCTGTCTCGAGATCTTCGAACTCGAGCCGTGGGCGCGTGGCGTGCAGAGTCACGTTAGCTTTGTCAGTATGAACGTGAACAATAAATAACTTCCACGTGTTGATCTTAAAGGCAGATCTTGCTTTTGACAAAAAAGTGGATCTAGATTTACTTTACATTCAAAGCCTTAGTCTTTAGTCATAAAATAGAGTTTTAGTCATAAAATAGTCCAAAAGCATTGCATGAATGACGGAATTCTCCGAAGTCTGCAGTATTACTTTATGCTAGGACCACTATATTTTAGAAACTTTTCAAACGATAACCCGGATTAATAAATGCCATTAAAACTCCCATTTAAAATTTAATTATGATGGACTAATAAAATCATATTATAAAGATGCTTCTGTAACCAATAAAAATGAATTGCTGATCCAATCTCTTTTGTATTTGTATTTTTGCAGAATGGAGCAAGCAAGACAGTTTCAAGCTTGGTACTTGGATCTGTTCTCGTTTGGTTTATGATCTAAGCGTGGGAGCCTTTCGCTCGGTGTTCCTTGCATTTGTTTTCATGTTGATGTTTGTTTGTTCCATTGTTATTACTTTCGGAACCGTATTCTTTTGGATTATTATCTTTTGGAGAGGATATTATTGAGGAGTTGAGATGGAGATATCAGGATATATTTCGTTTGGAGATATTTTGTGGCTTCTTCCCTTCTCATTCTATTTGATTATTAGTGTACTAAATTGCATTCTCCCATGTCTACCATTTCTTATATATCTGCTTCTGACTGGGATTCAAACGCAAACACATACTACTAAACTAGTGGCCAATCAAAAACCTGGAAAAGGAAGAAAACACAAACAAACAAAAAACTGAAATATTGAAAAGGGTGGACTTTCTTGTCAATCTCTAAACAAAGCAGTTTGCTGTTTTGCTGGTATAAACGCTTTTGAATTCAAAAGCTACACGTTTTTGTTTATGGAACGTGTTAAGAAGTTTGCATTCATCGAGTGAACCAAGCCTAATGTCAAACATCTTGCAGGGGACTTGGTTAACAAACGATTGATTGCACGATTGCTACAAAGAGAAACAAAGCACAAGAGAAAAAAAATAAGAGAGGGAAGTAATAAAATTGACAAAGCAAAGATGTATAGAGTTTCGGAATCTTAATATGAAACTCCCTAATTTGGTTGAACTCACTTTCAGTAATTCACTATGAATCAACTCCGAAGTACATACCAAGCGCCTCAACACTAACACCGTGAGTTTGGCTTGTTAGTTTAAAACATAAGTACATAGCTGTAGAAGCTTTGGCTGGTGAAGTCCGACCTGCTTTGGATGCTCCAGCTAAGGCGATGCCACTCGTTTTGGATGCTCAACAGTCTAACCCTGCTACCGTTCAACAAAATATGCGTGTTGGACTTTAATTAATTAAAGGAAGCAACGTTTCAGACAAAACGTGTCGGTTATGAGTCAACATACGCGTTGATTAAAAGACACCGATTGAGTTAACGTATGCGTTGATTAAAGGCACCACTTGAATCATTATATAAAGTGACCAAGTGCAATACGAGAACAGGAGGAGAAAAAAGAGAGAAGAGAGAAGATTACTGAGAATCAATTGGATTTAATCTTCTTCTTTCCCATAACAAGTTTCTGAAGGAAAACTCAAAGTAAAGTTTGCTACGGTCTCGGTACGGGTGTGTTGTACAGAGATCGATAGTTGTATCCTCAAGATAGACGCCTATGAAACTACACACACCATTGTAGGGGCGAAATTCTGTCTTAGGAGATTGCTTAGGTAAGCCTCTATCAAACCACAATCGGCTAAGTTGCGAGAAGAAGAAACATAATTATCTCGTAACTTTTTATAAGTGTTTATAAATCGAGTAAAATTTATAAAAGTTTATAAGCTCAAACGTATTGAGTACGTTAGATTGATTTGCATCTGTACTTTGGAATAACAATGTGCCTCTTGATTTGGATGCTCAACAATTTACCCCTGTTCCTGATGCTCTCTCTGTCTCAGATGATGTCTGTTTAGATACATCTGACCCTACATATGTTACTGAGATCGCTACTGTAGCTGATCTGTTAGTGAAAAAGGTCTTGTGATCGCAATTTCTGTTGATCCAATGACGAATGAAGCTCTGCAAGTTACCTACTAAAGGGAATAAAGAGTTTCATAAAGATAGCGTCCCAGCAAGCTCCATGGTGAAAAATCCATTGTTAGAAGAGGCACCGATAGCTGGGTCTGATACCTGGTGCTCAAGGGCTAAAGGCATCACAAAGAGACTTCAGAAAAAGGTGAAGCTTTTCATTGTTATGTCAGGGGAAACTTGTGTTAAATACCTAATTCAGCAGTTGAGAAGAAAAGGAAGGGCTGGGAATGTTTTGTCCTAGGAAAACATTGTTAAAGGCATTCGAAACAAACAATTCAGAGATAATGCGGTCTAAAAAATGGAGGGTCATGCCTTTCTCTTCGGATCCTGAGTTTGGCTACACGAAACAGTCTTTTTTTTTGATTAAACCATACTTGCATTGATATTAAAAATGTTTACGCTCCAATAAAAGAGGGTACAAAGAGGTTATTGACAACCAAACAGACAACAACAACAAGAACATAAAAGATAGAATGGTGATACAAATCACAAAGAGAAACCATATGAAATAGTATCACAACAACGTTATAAGCTACTTCAAAGATCGCATCTAGTGTAACCCGTAGGACCACACACACTCCACCAGACGCAAAGAAGAGCATTCGATGGGAGGAAGATCCTTGCAATACCAACGAAGCTTGTTCATCCAATTCACTCCATATAGGAGGAAATATTAGGAAAGAAGACTGATTCAAACGAGGGACAAGCGGGAAATCATAAACCGCAACATCCATATTCATAGGGCTAAAGATGAAGATGAATTTCTCTTTTACCTGCCACCAAGAAGAGAGATACACGAACATAACACCAACACCCGGAATAAAACCTGTAAGAGAACTGCATACTGCAGACGATCGCGCCAAGGTGATAAAAACACTACTAGAGGTCGCAAGAGTAAGACCAAATAAAACTAAGCCCATCGGTATATCACCGACTAAAGTCATGAACCTAAATTCCAATGTCACCCACACAAATAGCTGTCTAAACCATTCTACAATAGGAGAATAAGTGGAAAAGAAAGAGCTAAGATGTACATGAATGACCTTACAAGGAGGAGTGATAAGAAGGTCGAAACAAGAACTGATTAAAGGCCAGTCAAAACATCCAAATAGAGAACTGTATACCACAGGAGATAGAAGCCCGCAGGCGAAGAAAGTGTCACTTGCGGACATAGGAGCACCACCACCGCCTCCACTCTTGGTCGCTATCCTACATGGAGGCTTTAGAGTTGAAATCTGGAAAAAAGCTTGAGGAGATGGTCTGGAGGAGGTGTCGAAGAAACGCAGAGGAGCGATGAGAGATACAACATCTGGAGGATCTGGAGGTTCCGGAGAGCACATAGGAGAAGGATCTTAAGAGGAGGGTCTGGTGGTTCTGACGGAGAGGGAGCTTTAAACGGCAGATCTGGCAGAGGCGGATCTGGCGGAAGGAAGGTTTCAAGCAACGGTTCTATCTGTTCCACCGGAAACAGATCCGGAGGTTCTGGTTTCGAGGGTAGTACAGGAGGGCTCTTCGTCACTGAAACGCAAGCAGAATCTAAGACATTGGAACGGCGAGTTATCACCGGAGGCAACGAGCTAGGCGTGTGAGAGGCAGAGGCAAGGTACAGGCTCGACCTTTGAGCTTTCAATAGTTCTTCACCTCTCCGAGAAACGCTTCGGGTCATCCTAGGTGGAGTCCCGACGAGGAGAAGCATAGCTTCTTAATGGGAGTTTCGGATGGAGGCGACGACGGAGAAGACCTTGCAGTGTGAATCCATGGAGATCCGACGGAGACGACGGCGTCTTGGGTGGTGTACCAGAGAGAAAAAATCTCTAGGGCGAACTTGTGTTTTCTGTTCTGAAGATCAAGAAACAGTATTTAACCATCATTTTTGGCATATAAAGAATTAGAATCAATCCATTCAAATATCATATACTCGTCAATCTCATCTGAAATAGAGAAGAAAGAGGGATGAATAACAAGAAAATCAATCAGTAAGATATGTGATCTT
Source organism: Brassica oleracea var. oleracea (assembly GCF_000695525.1). Taxonomy (NCBI): domain Eukaryota; kingdom Viridiplantae; phylum Streptophyta; class Magnoliopsida; order Brassicales; family Brassicaceae; genus Brassica; species Brassica oleracea. Next base: position 32,463,152 of record NC_027750.1, read on the forward strand.
AAAATGAAACAAGCACGACACCTAAAGCGTCCAAAGAACAAATAAGGATCCGAGTTACGAGATAAGTGCTCATCCCCTTCCCTCCACCACAATACAGGCTTCCTCACATAGAGGATTAATGTCCACAAGCATCACTCATAGGCGCTTATCGATCTCTAAGCTTTGGCACAACACGTCGACTAAGATGTGATGCAACATCTCTACATTAAATCTGATGGTCTCTGGCCAGTATATATAATTAGATTTATGTATCTGGTTAACATCCTATTCGCCTCAATACACAACTATATCTATTAGTTCTAAATGAAAAGAACAATGTTTAACCATTTCTATATCCGGTTTAAACAATTATTATTTTATTTTATTCAATTACAATTACTATTTAAACAAATACAATTTTTCAAAAACCAGCATTTTCTGTTGGTTGCGTAGTTTTGGTAAATTGCTAATAGAGAAATTTAAAGTATGATTTACACAAAGAATTACTCTTTACTCATGTCATGATTAGCTATTTCATAATTACACTAGTCTCTGCTTGTTATCATATTAACCATATACCACACTCCATCCAATATCTCGATTCAATGGGTCCATTACCCATCCATCATCACGTCATTTAGTCACCTGACATGCATGATCAAACACTATTTTGTACAAATTCATGTATATTTCGTCAATTAAATAACATATATTCTCCACAGCTAGCTATTGAGTCTCTCCAATAAGACAACATCACACTTTTCGACCTAATCGGAAAAATCAAATTCGATTTGGATCCCATTCGATCTTCCCTAAACGTAAACTTTAGCCACCCAAATCAATGTATTTTCCCTATATTAATCGTTTGTGTAAATTTAGCGGACAAGAAGGAATACATCAATGAAACATATTGAAATTTACAATAGGAATGTGAAAGACAATCTAGGATTTGCATATTTTGTTGTCAAGTGTGTATAAGTGTAAGGGTTAATTTGCAAACTAACCAAATTTTCATCAGAAATAAAGAATATAACACTGATTTTGACATAATTAAATCCACGACAAACTTTCACAAGATTTGTGTGGTAGTACCCTTTCTTTTTTTAAGTTACCGGTGACAAAAGAGAGGTGATATCATCGATGATTTAGAACATATGGACGAGATAAAATCAAGATTTGTGTGGTAGTACCCTTTCTTTTTTTAAGTTACCGGTGACAAAAGAGAGGTGATATCATCGATGATTTAGAACATATGGACGAGATAAAATCTGCACTGTTGAAAATCAAATTAAACATATAACATGTCATCACTCAATTAATCACAACATATAAAATTTCAATTTCTTAAAATAAAGACGGCAAAACAACTATGAATGAGAATTGAAAACATTTTCTCATAAATAATATATAATACTAGGAAAACCCGCCCTACGGGTGGGTAGTAAAAGATAGATAATACAAATTTATTTTAAATGTTTAATTAACTTTTAACTAAAAATAGTCTTAAAGTTATAATTTGTAAGTTATTAAAAAAATTGTTTCAAAAGTGTAATTATATATTTTGTATTGAACACTATTTACGTTTGTAATTGTGTATTTGCATGTAAAACCGATTTTTATATAAGCGTTAATATGGTAAATTATATGATGTTTGGCTGATTATCAACTTGTTAATGTTATTTATTTGTATCTCTGTAATTTGAATTTGCATGGTGTGTTTGTTTTACAGTAGTGAGATAATAAAATATAGTCATAAAGAGACAGCGTTTGTTACTCTGATGGGTCGTAGGGCCGTACATAATTGTATTAAATGTTCACATCAGATTGAGTAACATAAGTTATATTTTGCATTGTTTTCGAAGACGACTTGAGATTGAAAGAATGCTGAGTACCATGAATTTGGCTATGTGCATGGTCCGCTTGCTTCAAATGAAGCTTATAATCTTTTCACTCGCTCGTAATAGAATACTGGTCGATTCGTCATTTCAGAGAAACTCAATTGACTGTGTTTAAATATGTCAGTGTGCAAAAGTCTTTCTCGAGAAAATGTAAAGTTAAATTTGAGGCTGAGAGCTTATAACATACTCGTATAACTTTTACCCAAAAAAAAACATATTCGTTTAACGCAACATTTTTTTTGAACAAACGCAACAACTGTTTGGGGCATGATCTTTTCATATATTATGTTGGGTTTTCAAAATCATGGAAAAACCAACCCAAAAGTTATTATATTCAAATATTAATGTTTATATATACATTACACTTTAAATTTTGGTTGAGAACCCCAATAACCTCAATGTAGGTGCTGTATAAGATAAAGCTGAAGTTTTAGGGTGTATTCTTAAAATAATCTTAGGCTTTGGGCATGATATATTTTCTAACCCTATTATGAACCAACATTTTTTGTTATTTGAAGTATCCAAGATAGTCCACCTATAGACAACGTTAAACAAAAAGAAAAAAAAATGTCCACCTATAGACAGCAAAACTGAAACTCGTAAAAGACCCGCTTCCAAGCATACAGATGTGTCAAAGTTTAAAGGAATCTAATTAGTGACATGTCAAATTTTTATTTTTTAAATTTGTTGTTAACAATTTGTCAGATTGATATTTTTTGGAGGTGGTCAGAAGCATTCATTCCGTGGTCGTCCTTTTTTGTTATCATTCATTGTATTTGAAAATGTATTTTGTAAAAAGATTGAAGTCAAGTCTCGATGATCAGTGATAAAAATTTCTATTATGAATATCGAAATGGTTTGAATGAGGGGTATTTGTTCTATTTTTTATTTTGGCAGTGAAAGTCTCAGATAAGTTGGTTTATTGTGATAATTTCATTTTAGTGTGCTCACATGTGTATTTTGTTGAATATTTTTATACTGCACCGATTATTCAAACTATGAAACTATTTATTTTTTTATTTCATATTAAAATTGTTCCTCTGAAAATACAATACAGAGAGAGAGACAAATTAAAGCAACACAGTAAACCTAAATAATTAAGAAAAAATTGGTAAATTGGGCAAATCGCAAGTTTGATATTAGGGAGTTGGGACACCTCAAGTTTAAATTAGCAAATTGGGCAAATCGCCTTTTCCAGAATTGTGAAATGTCGACAAAGGGCGCGCGTGGTTCTTGATATTACGACCGTGCCACCTCTTTTTTTTTTATAAAATCAAAAAAATACCTAATAAAAGAAAAAAAAAATTAGAAAAACAAAAATATCCCATCAAAATATACCAGAACCACCTCTAAACAGCTGCAATTGAGAGCCAAACATAAAAAGATTCTAACATAAGAACCACCCTCGACTGAACCCAGATCGACATGGTATCCCCCTCCAGCGTAACGCCCTCGAGGAGGGTGACTCGTTGTCAATCCGCCAGTGATAGAGAAGCAATTCCCAAGAAAATTCCCCGAGAAAGCAAAACTGTGACTCGTTATGCAGGTATCTCCTTTCGCTAAGCTTCGCTGTGAAATTCTTTGGGAAAAGTTTCTAAAAATAAAGCGTTGGGTAAATGTCTGGATTTGGTCATTGTATTTCAGTAATGAACACAAAGTCCGAAGTAGAGGAACCTGCATCCACCGACCAAGAAGAAGCTGCATCCACTGAACAAGACGAAGCTGCATCCACCGAGCCGGAATTTATTGTTACCACGCCGACTTTCCCGGAAAGACTGTTCGCACGTAATTGCTATCCTGGCAAACCTCGACTGAACATCTATTCAAAGGCGAGTATCATTGGATCGTTAGTGAAGTTGCTAAGAGGCTCCCCTGAAATGAATTGTCTGCTAGGAAGTCAGTTTGGAGCTCTGTTCCACTTACCTGTATCGCGCTGCTCAAACTCTGCGAAACTTGTACATTCTCTCCTCAGCCGTCAGCTGGTTACGATGCGCCTATATGAGCTCTGGTTCTTGTTTGCAGACAAGCCACTACGCTTTTCTCTGCGTGAGTTCGGAGACATCACGGGGCTGAAATGCGAGCCTGAAAGGGAAAAAGTTGGAAACGGGTCAGAATCTATCGATGCCACACCTGGACGTATGTGGAAAGAGTTGTTTGAAACTGAAGATGAAGACGTGACTGTACCAGAT
>NC_027750.1:32467331-32469037 GCF_000695525.1 Brassica oleracea var. oleracea
TGTTGTCTATCTTATTTGCAAAACAGAAGTTAAGACGCTCAAACTTTGTGTACTTATGAATGTTTGTGTTCTTTGTTTGAGGTTATTGTTACGTATTCAATCCCAGATGAAGGTGGGGATCCAAAGTGGAAGAAAGAAGTAATCGATCCCCGAATAGATAACTTAGTTGGTCGAATGCGGGAAGGGCACGAGTTCAAAGCAACTTTAGAGGAGGTGATTCATCCCTTCCACCTCTGAAGCCAGCCGAAAAGGCTGAAGGTGTTGGTGTCAAAAAAAAGTGTCAAAAGCCGTCTAGGCGGTTTGGGAAAGCCTGTGATGAACCTGGAAGTTCGACTCAGGCGCCTGAGCGTCCTATTCGACCTCGTCGTGGGATATGTAAACAGGCTGAACCAGGAAACTTATCAGACAAGGAGCAAGAGCTGAAGAGTGGATACGAGTTGAACTGAAAACCCAGTTGGGTAAATTGCGGAACGAGATTTTTGACTGGTTGCATCATGATAGGGGAGGCTCGTCCACGGTTCTGCAAAACACAGCAGCCGGTAAAACAAACAGAGACAACAGTCACGCTGACCCTACCGGCATGGAAGTTCCAAAGAAACGACGTCCGTTGAGTGGTGATGGTAATGATGAAGCTGAAATATTTGGGTCTGATAGTAAGAAACACAAGAAGAACAACGGCAATGGGTTTAGCGACGATGAGACGATGAGAATGCATGATAATCATTGTGATGGTCGTACGCCAAATGCTCGCTTCTAGGAATAGGTAATCAAACTGCTCCTACAATTTTTAATGATAAACAATGCATGAATCCCGGTCAGGAAAATTCAATGTGTAGGTAGATTCAATGGCAGGCGAAGGCCCCTCTTTCTCGAAGTCGGCAAACATTCCAGAAGTCGATGTTTCAACGCCTATTGGACCAGAAACTGTATCAAAGCCAGCAAAACCAACTCTCCCAGAACCGTTGGAGGTAAATAGATTATAACAATGAATTTATAGGCTCTAGATATATTAGTTTGCTGTTCAGCTTGGTTTGGCCAGGTATTCGGCGTAGATTATCAGTTGTTCGTTTTAGTTAGTTAGGTGTACAGGAATACTGATTTGTTTGGTCAGGCATTCAGGTTATTTAGTTAAGGTATTCATGTTAGTTTATGAGGTGTACAGGAATACTGATTTGTTTGGTCGGGTATTCAGGTTAATAGTTCAGGTATTCAGGTTAATTTATGAGGTTTACAGGAATACTGAATTGTTTTGTCTGGTATTCAGGTTAATTTAAGAGGTCTTTTGCTTAAGTAGTCAGGTATACAGATCTGTTTGATAGTTTTCAGGTGAGTTTCAGAGGTATTCATCTTAGTTAGTCAAGTGTTCAGCTAATTTTGCCAGGTGTACAGATTATGTTGATTAGGTGTTCGGATTTTTTTATCAGGAGTTCAGTTAAGTTTGTCAGGTATACACCCAAGTTGTTAGGTGAACATATAAACGACATCTGAATCGAAGTATTTGAATGAGCTATATCTGAACGTTGTCAGGGCGAGGGGGGAGATGAGTCTCCAATATCATGGCTAAATTTGTTAGCAGAAGAGGTTGAAAAGGGGACACGGAGTGACAATGTCTATAAAGATCCACAGGAGAACACTTGTAGGATGCTTACCGTTTGGTCTCATCCTGAATCTTTCGTTCTTCCGCCGGAGGAACAAGGTGGTAAAGC
>NC_027750.1:32470289-32470867 GCF_000695525.1 Brassica oleracea var. oleracea
AAAGGTCTGGCGACTGTGGACCATGCGCGGTCAAATTTCTGGAAATGCATGCAGCGGGATACTCCTATGAGGATATGGGGCAGATCGATGACAAAAAGGTGGACATATTCCGTCAGAAATACGCGATGGATACCTATGAAGAATTTATTGGAAACGCAAAAGTTCAAAACGATGGTTGAAGACGTGTATACTGCCTGTTTCATTTCGTTTGTTAACCCAAATTGTTAACGGTTATTGTATCTTTTCATTCATCCAGACACTATAATTCAAACAGATCAGTTTATCTTTGAAGGTTTTATATCGTATTTCTTATATATTTAGGGTTTAGAGTTTAGGGTTTAGAGTTTAGAGTTTAGGGTTGCATGTTTAGGGTTTAGGGTTTAGGGTTATTGGAGTATAATATCCATGCAAGATCTCACCATAGTGTGTTAGTTATTTGTTTCAAAGAAAAACAATTTCAGAAGTAGTTGGTGTTTTTCCTGTTTCATTTAATAAGTATTAGTGTAAAATTTAAAAATTGATTGCAATAACTATTTCTCTGAGTGTGTTAGGTACAAAATGTGGGAGGGGATAATAAA
>NC_027750.1:32471043-32471974 GCF_000695525.1 Brassica oleracea var. oleracea
CGCGGTTATGCACTTGTCCACGAACCCTCCGTCTTAAGGAAGTGTAATGTTCAGCCAATGGTCACCTTTGCAACATGTCAAATCTGCACTGGTGGTCAGTTTCGGGAGTTTTTCATCAAGTGCGTAACAGCTGGCAACAAAAACGCTATGTACTATGAAGGGCTCTATGCAGCACTGATCGTATTACATATTTTTCAGCACATTTCTGTGCTAATTAGTATGCTAGTAAGGCTACATGGACGCAATTATCTGAGTCGGATGTGCAGATTTGTAGACTACTTCAGTATTGCGGGCATCATATCAAAGTTCACAGAGTTCGAGAAGGCCTCAGATAAATTGGGATTCAACTAGGGAGGGCTTGTCAGTTTCAGTTTCACCGGAAAAACGCTGCGTCGGAATGACAAGAAGGTGTTGTTGGTTGATGTGGACAGGGTGTACGCCCCAATGATGTGGGGAAAAGATCATTGGGTTGGTCTTGTGATCAACTTGACATGCAGACAAGTGGAGATTTTGGACTGCAACATTCCCCTTAATGAGTCCGATAATGAGGTGAACAAGCACATGGCTTATCTTCTACGCGCATTGCCTCATGTCTTAGCTGCGTTTTCGCCTCCTTCCGATAGTAGTCATCCTGAAGAAGACCAAGCATTTTCATGGGTGCGTCCAGACAATATTTACTTCAACGAAAGGTCTGGCGACTGTGGACCATGCGCGGTCAAATTTCTGGAAATGCATGCAGCGGGATACTCCTATGAGGATATGGGGCAGATCGATGACAAAAAGGTGGACATATTCCGTCAGAAATACGCGATGGATACCTATGAAGAATTTATTGGAAACGCAAAAGTTCAAAACGATGGTTGAAGACGTGTATACTGCCTGCTTCATTTCGTTTGTTAAACCGAATTGTTAACGGTTATTGTATCTTTTC
>NC_027750.1:32472371-32475613 GCF_000695525.1 Brassica oleracea var. oleracea
CGGTTATGCACTTGTCCACGAACCCTCCGTCTTAAGGAAGTGTAATGTTCAGCCAATGGTCACCTTTGCAACATGTCAAATCTGCACTGGTGGTCAGTTTCGAGAGTTTTTCATCAAGTGCGTAACAGCTGGCAACACAAACGCTATCTACTATGAAGGGCTCTATGCAGCACTGATCGTAGGTCCTGAGAAATGTATTAGAATATTGCAACCAAATGTCCCAAATCATGATTTATCAACTTTAGCAGTCGGCATTTTCAACGTGTGTATTGGCAATGACAAGGAAGCCAGTAAACTGTTTCAGCAGTTCGCAGCCAATCACTATGACCTTCGTTCGGATGCGATAGTTGGACTGGGAGCTGATCTAGAGTGGCGATTGATATCATTTGGAGCGCCATACATGAACAGATATGGTGCATCTTTCAAATTTCCGGATGATGAGGTAATCAAGTCACCAAGCTGCCTTTATGGCCATGATTACACAGTCGATTTTGAAGGTTCTTGTAAAAAATGCAGGCTATTTTGGATATGCTGCAACATTTCTCACATCCTCTAGGACTCTATTTATGTTATCCTCGATGTTATCTGTTTTCTATCGTATAGCTTAAGTATTTGTAGACCTTAAGTATTCGTATACCTTAAGTATTCGTCATTTTTATCTGTTTTCTCTCGTAGACCTAAAGTATTCGTCAATGTTATATGTTTTCTCTCGTATACCGTAAGTATTCGTATACCTTCAGTATTCTTATACCGTTTAATCAATGAAAAGTGAGTAAAGATAAATATTAATGGAATTATGAATAGAGATGTCTATTGGGCTGTCCATGTCCAATGGGTATGTCCAAATGGACAAAGCAGTTTATTGGACATTATTTTTCTTAAGTCCAAATTGTACCTAGTCCAAATTGTCCAAACACAAAATAGACCATTCCAAAATAGACCATTCCAAATAGACCTTAAGTATTCGAATACCGTCAGTATTCGTATACCGTCAGTATTCGTATACCTTATGTATTCGAATACCGTTAGTATTCGTATATCGTCAGTATTCGTATAATTAGCAATTCCTAATTTTACCAATATTAAACATGCATAAAAAGACAGCAATAATAAACAGAAATCATAAATTATATTATAGAATATAATAAAGAGTTAAAAAAAAAAGAGTTCAACATAATTACAAAAAACAATAAAATTCAAAATATTTAATAATATTAAAAGAGGAGGAGGTTCCTAGTCGGATTCGGAGGTGCTGGAGTCGGTGCCGGAGCTGTCTGGGTAGTTGTCCATCCTGAACTGCCCAGAACCCAATGTGTCGTCGGTGCTGTCGGAAGCGTCGTCATCCACGTCCGTCTCCATCTGCATCCACTCCCAGTAGTCACCTTCTTCATCGTCCTTTAACCCCGTATCTCCTTCGCCGGGGTATCCATAACCCTCATCCTCCGGGTCACCTTTTTTCTCCGCCTTGCAAGAACGTATGCAGCTGTTGTGATCGGGGCTTGTGCGGCGGCGTTTGCCAGGGTTGGATGGAGGTGTTTCCTTTAACCCCTCCTCGACTTCCTCCGCCTCCTCAAACAGGGCCTCGAGTGTGGCGAACTCCTCAGTTTCCAGACCGTCGCGGATCTCTTCCTTCAACCCGGCCTTGGCCAACAGGATCAACTGCTGCTCGGTGCGTTCGCCGACTATAGGCAAACTGTAAAAGAATCGTTTGAATTCTGCGACGGTCATTTTGCCTTGGCTGATATCAGACACCATTTTTGGAATGAAAGAGGTTTGCAGAGAAAGAGGTTTGCAGAGAATGTGTTTAAACCATGCGAATTAAATCGTTGCGACTCCTCGGTTTAAACCATGCGAATTAAATCATTTCGACTCCTCGGTAGAATTAAATCTCCGACTGATTAGACCATACAAAATAAAGTAGGAAACTTTCTTGTTGTAGACATAGTTCACTTAAATTTATTTTCGTGTTAAAACCATAAGTGTACGCGTGTTCGTACACCAACGAAGAGAGAGATGAGAATACCTTAAGTTCATACATTAATTAGTACAAATATGTATAAAGAAGATGTCTTCTCCGTGTTAGAAGGTAGCCCTAATTTCAAACTACATTATGAAGCTTACGTAACCAAGGGGGTATAATGATGACTTCGTACACCTTAACCGAGGGTGTATAATGATGACTTTTGTACACATTATGAAACTACATTAATTCAAATGGGTTTGCTTCTTAATTGGATATGGATAGGCCCATTATGAGTTAAACAGTTAAAATTTGATAGAAAAGTAAAAATTAACCTTAACATAAAATTACATAACAGAGTACAAATTAACCTTAGAATCCCTTAACCTTAACATAAAGAGTACAAATTTGATAGAAGAGTACGAAAATTACATAATAGATCCGACAAATGCTAAGATCAGCGATCCACCATAATTAATTGCTTAAGCTCTTTGATCTCCTCACGCATTTGCGCAAGTTCAAATTGCAGCTCACGGCGGAGCGACACCTCCTCAGCATACTGACTTCTCAAGCAATCTAGCTCTTCCTCGAGGGCGGTAAGGCAGTCATGACGGATGTGCAAACCGTCGTTCTACAAGAAAATATATTAGATTTGTTAGCTAAAAACAATACCATTTCCGTTAACAATGGAGGCAAATTTAAGTATTGTGAACTCCAATATTACCTTAAAATCTTTGCATACGTAATAGTTTCTTCCTCTGTCATCAGCTTCCACGGTGATAGCTCCACCACAGATACACTTCTTTGGAATTTTGTAATTGGCATAGACACAATTGCTCACCCAGTCATACTCCCTTTTGTGATGCTTCATCTCTTTATAGTAAGGATCCGTCATTTTGTGGTACTGGTGAGTGTGGTGAAGAAAGATTGTTGAGAGTTGTGAAGAGAGATTGTTGGGTGTTCTGAATTCTACTTAAATAGTGCAAGATTGTAACGGCTATATTTTACTTCAAAAGCATTTCTAACGGTAAGTTGCTTCAAAAGCATTTCTACTTAAATAGTAGCCAATATAATATTGAGAGGGATATATTCACCATTGTTTTTTTCAAACGTGTTTATTGGTTCATAGAATTTTAGTAGAATCATAAAAAAATGACACATTACAAAAAACCACATCAAGAGTTCATTACTCATCCGATTTATTACATTACAAAATAAAGAGTTACTTGAATATGATCACCAACCCAAGTAAAACTAATATAATAACCATTCCACCAACAAA
>NC_027750.1:32476292-32496751 GCF_000695525.1 Brassica oleracea var. oleracea
CCCAAACATATGAGTACCATCCACCACAATAACCTTCCGTAGATGCTTCCACCCGTCAATGCAAGCTTTCAGCGCCATGAACGCGTACTTAAACCTTGTCTGACCCTTATCATCTTTTTCAGTTTTGATATTAGTAATGGACCCAGGATTTGCATACTTTACAACATAAAAATATTTCGGCAGGAGATTGTAAGAGCTCTCTTTTGTTCCTTGTGCAGCCACAGTTGCTAACTCTTTTGCTTTCCAACATTTCTAATATGTGGCCGTAAACAAGAACTCAGTCCGGAGCATCTCGGGTAACTCAGATGCGCGCGGTCCAGCTTGGAGCCTTTCATACTTCGATCTCATTAGTGCAGCTATTACTTTCGACGTCGCATGTTTCTTTTATTGCGCTTTAGCATCAGATGTGCAGACATGCTTCAGTTGCGCCTTCCTCACCCGATATGTCGAAGATTCCCCCAATTTCTTAGCCATAACATAAAATTTGCAGTTTTTATCAATGCATTTCGCTGCGACATAGTTAAACGCATGTTTGTAGAACTTGAACCTGAACACCTGCTTTAAGGCATAAATGTGCAAACAGATCTTGAATTCTTGCTTGCTACTGAATAGCTTCCCAGTGTACATATCAGCATCTGCTAGAGTGAAGTCAATATCATCGACGATATAATCGTTAACTGCTTCGTTATTAGACGAAGCTTCTACATCCTCAAATCCATATAGCTCAACGGCTCTAACGGATTTCATGAGTGATTCGTCACCAGCCTTGTCCTTTTCACGACGTCTTCTTGTGTTTTCCTCACGGCTTCGAGACTGAGGTACCGGTTCGATAAAGTCATCATCCTCGTCTTCTCCAACCAGGGTTTCATGTGTCTGATCAACCGAAACACACATAGGTACCGGTTCGACAAAGTCGTCATCCTCATCTTCTCCATCAGATGTATCATGTGTCGGTCTAGACGAAACACATTGAGGGACCTGCCCAACTAAATCATCACTGTCGTCAACTCCCCGAGTATGCATGTTGAACGGCTTTGGAGGAGTCTGGAGAACCAACATTTGGGAGCTGTTGTCCAAAGTTGGGTCCTCTTCTTTATTTGGATCTGAATGATTCTCAGTGTCGGCCTCTTGATCACTTGACTTGACACCTAAATTGTTACTTGCTTCTTCAATATTCTCCATCGAAATCCTAGATGAGCCTATGTAATCTCTACCCTCATCTACGTAATCTTCAAAAGTTGATGGTGGGTTTGCGGTACGCTGTTTGTTTGTAGATGAACCACTGCCTTTGTTTGAAGAAGGATTAGTTCGTCCACTCCTCGTTTTAGTCACCACCTCACCACGTACACCTCCATATGTTACGTTCGTTCGACCACCACCACCTACCCCTCCATCCTCATCCTTATCATCGTCCCATTCGCAATTTCGTCCAACAAAATCATGCCATAAATTGTAATCATAATCCTCATCGTCGGCATCTTCGCCTTCCCCTAACGCAGCATCTTCAGTCGTCTCCACTTTATTCTGAACTTCACATGCAGTTCCATCCACTTCACGCATCCCAAAACCATTTGAGGCATAAACTGCTTCAATTTCCGCAACTCCCATCAGAATTATTTCATCTTCGGTCAAATCAGTCTCACCGTCATTAACTTCATTCCGGGTGTGCACATCAGCAGACGTACTCCCAACTTGCATTTCGTTGCTGCTGGCAACTTCTTTGGACTTCAAAAGATTCCCCATTGGCCTCAGAAAATGGATTTTCCCATCTATTTCCTCTTTGAATGTGACAAATACGTTGATGTACTTGTCCACCTTACGTGCCGAAGTAAACAAGTCGAAATCCTTATCGTTGGAAATTTGAACAGGAGCTTCTCTTTCACCAACAGCACAAGATCCGTGTTCACCAAGCCAATATGACATCTCAACGGCAACAGACATTCCAACTAGACCGTATGACTCAATAATGGCCCGCTTCAAGTCTTCAACAGAAGTTATCAACTTCGCATAGACAGCCCTCCCCATACGGTCGCTATCAAGTTTAAAATCCCAGTCACCAGTGTCATACATAATCCACCGTCCAGAGATTACAACGATGTAAGAATCGTTAACACCTACGAAAAATAAAACATAAATTTATTTTAAAATTCAATGTGCTAATCAGAAGCAATAAATATAGTTTCGCACAAAAAAACACCTGAATTCCGAACACCCTCAAATCTGTAATAAATGATTTCAGCAATAACTATAATGTCATAAATGCAATGGTGTACGGCTTATATATGATTTACCTTCGTTGCTAGATACAGAACACCCACCATCCGCCATACCCTTTCCTCCCTCACCATATCGGATACAGCTCATGCCTCTGTGTGTAAAATTCGTCCTCAACAAGGAGACAGACAAAAAGATAGGGTTCGTACGTTTTTGTATTAAATAATTAATATTTGCCCTGTTTTTAATTAATAAATTAAAGTAAAACACATGTTTTCCAAAGTCACCAGTCATTAATGGCCATTCGTCCACCTTGGAGCCGTTGTTTCCCGCGAAAAATCATCACATATAAGGCCTTCAAGTTTTGGGGTCAAATAGCCCAAAAACGAAGCCCAATACCATGTTTCCTTCTGAAATTAAAATAATATAATATTCGATTCGTCTCTTACACGCACATCCGGCGCGCGTGTGTTGGTATTCCTGAGACAAGTTTTTCTGGACAAAAGACAGCCTGGTCCCACGAATTTCAGCTCAAGATTGTTAGGCAAAAAGGTTAAAATTGTCCACTTTTTCTTCTCTCTCCTACTAGGTTGTCCAACAACCTAATTAAAACATGGGCTTGCCCAAATTTCTAATTCAAACTTAAAAGTTACGCAATCTTATAATTTTCCAAATAATTAAACATATTATCTGATAGCATTCGAGTGGGCTTCAGATGGATCCGAAAGCGAATACTAAAATTGAGAATTTATTAATATTTTCACCTTAAGCCCAATTTCTTATTCCTCTTCTTATCTTCTTCTTCTTATTTTCTTCGTGCAAGACCTACGGCGACAGCTTCTTCTCATCTTATTCTCAAGAAGCCCTTCATTAATCAACGATGATTGAGTGAGCTGGTGATCTTTTCGACCGGTGTGACTCCAATGGCTGATACGCAGCTTCTAATATTCAGTTTTTTTCAGCTCCAGCTTCTTCATCGAGTACGGTTTCAGCTTCTGGAAGCTTCGTTAGATTCTGAATGAAATCCGACCAGCGACCAGCTTCCTCCGAATTTCTTTTCCCCAAAAAAAAAAATGTCCTTGTCACTGAAATACCGTAACAAAAGGCGATTCTGGTTTTTAATGAACTCGATTTCATGGTCAGATCTTTGTCGAAGTTCTGTAGTTTCCGGTAATGACCATTTTCGATCCTTCTAAAACTTCCTTGTTTTTGTTATATGAAATCATTGATTGTGCTTCATGTAAATATTTTCGTAACAATGTCTAACTGTGGCTAGACCGTCTCGACGGCGACGTCATCCGAAATAGAAGAAGATAAGTTGCCCATGAGCTCGCCACCGCCTAGGACATTCCTCGCCTCCAAATGGGGCAACCGGACTTGAACGGTGGTGGAGCATCGTCTTCAGAAAGAAAGATTGTTGCGCCATTTTACTGAAAAAAAAAGTTTACTGATATGTGCAAACAAAATGATGAGGTGGTTCTCATAGTAGTAAAGCATACCTTTTTATAGTCAGAGTTCCATCGCCTTTCAAGGTAGATCGTGGTGATAGATTTTAAGAATTTTAACTGGTGACTCTTTAGATTATTTGAAAGACGATGAAACAACGCTATTAAAACTCAAGTTGTTCCTCGATCTGGAACGGAGTAGATGAAAACGGCCCCTAATATCAAAACGCCGCGCTTACACGTAAAGATACTCGAGATGGGTTGAGTCAAGTGTGCAGAAATAATGGGCCAAATAGAAAACGAAGCCCAACGTGTACGTAAACTAAATTAAATGAAACGATACTGATTGATATACATGGTGTCACGCCCTGAATAACTTATTTGATGACGTGGCTAAATGAGAAGAAGAGAATTGTCTACATTTCAAAATAAGATGGACTCTCTATAAATAGTACATCTAATAGCTGTTCCGTTTACATATTAAATTAATAAACTTGAACATCATATAAAAATAGTATAGAACATTTAGTGATTTGATAGATAGATTGTATAAAACTCTATAAATAATATAATCATAAACCCAAATTCTAACTCCAACCCATCTTTCTTTGAATACTAAACCTTAAATCTTAATCAATAAACTATAAACCCAAATGTAAAATATAAAAGATATTTGTAATATTTTAAATAAAATTAAAATTTTAAATACTTACAACAAAAAATAGAATAAAACATATAAAATGGTATAATACATATTAATTCAAATAGAATGATTTATTAGAAAATAGATTTTGTTTATTTATGTATATTTAAAGTTATTAAATCATATGTATCCAATAAAATATTAGACAAGATGAAACAAAATTATAAGTTATGCATGTGAACATACTCTAATGCCACCCCCACCCCCTTTAAACACTAAACACTAATCAATTAACTCTAAACCCAAATATAAAAGATAATGTATACTTATAATATTTTAAATAAAATTAAAATTTGATATAGTTACAAGAAAAGTAGAATATAACATATCAAATGGTATAGTACATATTAATTCAAATATAAGAAAATAGATTTTATTTATTTGTGGACATTTAAAAGTTGCTTTCAAAAAGTCATATGTATACAATGTTAGAATTAAAGACAGAAGGAGAAAACTTGAAGGAGAAGATAAAACTTTCAACTTTTCATTCTCATTCAACCTGGAAAACATTACAACGTCATTGATTCTTTTTATATACACACTCTGTCTTGTCTTATTCGTTGCTTTAGCAAACGACAGCACATTGGTTGAGGGCATCAAATCTGTTCGAGGTGAGAATCCCATGAGCTGGCAAGGTCGTACGACCACAGCTGATCTTCTTTACCGTTGGAGCAGTAGTTGGTTGTTTCTCCTTCTGTGGCCCAACACCTTGAGCTGAAAGCATTGAAGTGTTGTGGCTATTACTCCCCCTCAAACTTAGTGTGAGAGGTGAAGACACACCAAGTTTGGTGCGTAGCTTGAAGAACGCGTCTTGAGGAAGGTACTTCGTGAATATGTCCGCAAGCTGGAGCGTTGCAGGGATATGTCGAACTTCCAGTTTCTTGAGAGCCACTCTTTCTCTTACATAGTGAAAGTCAACTTCAAAATGCTTAGTCCGCTTGTGAAACCTTGGGTTAGCTGTGAGGCAAACCGCAGAGAGATTGTCACAGAGCATCAATGGTGTTACCGTCTGTTGAAGTCCCATCACATTCACAAGATTCTGCAACCAAGCAACTTCAGAGGCTGCCAAGGACATGGTCCGGTACTCGGCCTCTGTTGAAGATTTAGAGACAGTCTCATGTCTCTTGGCAGACCAAGATATGATGTTTGATCCGAGAAAGCTACAAAAACCACCAGTAGAGCGACGAGTCTCAGGGCATCCAGCCCAGTCGCTGTCACTATAACAGATCATAGTAGAGGTAGCTGTAGCAGAAATGCTTATTCCCATCTCATAAGTGCCTTTGACATATCCCAAAATCCGCTTGAGAAGAGTGAAATCAGACACACTAAGCATATGCATTTTCTGACATATGTAGTTCACAGAAAACTGCAGGTCAGGACGTGTTAGTTTCAGGTACTGGAGCTTCCCAGCCAAGCTCCGAAAGTAACTTGGATCAGAGAATATTTCATCTTGAATATTTCATCTTGTCCATGACGATCGTTGAGTTTGATAGGCAAAGGCGTTGGCATAGGGGTACAATCACGCATACCTGCAGCGACGAGCAGATCTTGAGCATATTTAGACTGGTTGAGGAACAAACCCTCAGCCTGGTGATGCACTTGAACACCAAGGAAGTAGTGAACAGGGCCCATATCTTTCATACGGAAGACAGTATTGAGGCTTTCAAGAAGCTTCTCAATCAAGGCAGGGTTGTTAACAGTTAGGAGCATGTCGTCAACATACAGGAGCAAATAGATGACGTCTGAGCCGTGATGATAGATGAAGAGAGAGGGATCAGGGAAGCTACATTGAAACCCAAACTCTATAAAAAAATCACTGAACTTGTTAAACCACGCTCGTGGAGCTTGTCGTAGACCATAAATAGCTTTTTTGAGTTTCCAAACATGATCTGGTCTTGCTGGATCTTCAAAACCGGGAGGTTGAGTCAAATAGACTGTTTCTTTTAAATCACCATGAAGAAAGGCATTTTGGACATCAAGCTGTTTGATATCCCACTTCTTGGTCACTGCAACATGAAGAACAGCTCAGATTGTAGCGGTGCGAACGACAGGGCTAAATGTTTCAATATAATCAATGCCTTCTTCTTGCTCATTTCCTCTTGCAACCAATCTTGACTTCAACTTTAGTAAGGTACCATCAGCATTGAGTTTGACCTTATGAACCCAACCACTATTCAAAGGCTTCTGGCCAACTGTTGGTGGAACAAGCTCAAATGTCTCAGTGATGACCATGTTGTCTATCTCAATTCGCATTGCATTGTTCCAACCAGGGTGTTTTAGAGCAGCTTTGAGAGAGCGAGGTTCAGCATGTTCTGACTTGTCTGTGAACAAGGCATACTTAGGATTCGGCTTGTGAATGCCAGACTTGGCTCTTGTAGTCATACTGTGAGGAGCCAAGACTACAGGTTCAACAGCTTCAGGTGCTTCTGCATCACTTTCATCAGTATCAGAGGAACTAGAAGAGGACGCGACATGGTGATCAACCTGAACTGGTGAAAGAGGAGTGTGAACTTGGGGAGGAACACCAGTTGTGTTGACACGTTGAAGAGGAGGGTACTCTTCTTCTCTGAGGCTGAGCTCTTCCTGTTCAGTTGTTTCCTCTGAAGCAACAGCAGACCTTTTCCAAGCTGATAGTAGAGGTGAGGTTGGAGCTGAAAGAAACTGTGAGTATATATCGCAATAGGGAAACTCAGTTTCATTAAATAGGACATGTCTGCTGATATACACTCTGCCTGTGGGTGGGTGAAAGCATATGTAGCCTTTATACTTGTCATTATAACCAAGAAAGACACATACCAGAGACTTTGGGTCCATCTTGTTCTTCATATAGGGACGGAGATAGGGAAAGCATTTACACCCAAAGACACGAAGTGCAGTATACACCGGCTGTTTCCCAAAGAGCTTATGATAAGGACTGACATTATCTGGCAGGGAAGATGAGGGAAGAAGATTGCCAAGGAAGTTCGCAGTGAAGAACGCTTCAACCCACAACTGTTGTGGAACTCTACTACCATACATCATCGTAAACCCCAACTCTGTGATATGTCTATGCTTCCGTTCTGCGAGACCATTTTGTTGAGGTGTGTGAGGGCAAGAGACAAGTTGTTTGATCCCACACGCAGCTAGATGACTGAGAAAGACTTGACCCACAAATTCTCCACCACCATCACACTGAAACTGAATTATTTTTGTCTGAAACTGTGTTTCTACCAAGCTTTGAAATTGAGTGAAAACAGAAAAAAAATCTGATTTCAACTTAAGAGGATAGAACCAAGTGAATCTTGAGAAGTTGTCAACAAAAATCACATAGTATTTAAATCCTTGAGTAGAAACAACAGGACTAGGACCCCAAAGATCACAATGAACTCTTTCAAGAGGTTTAGTTGACACTGTTTCAGAAGATAAAAAAGGAAGTCTGCAGCTTTTTCCTAACTGACAAGCATCACATAACAGGGAGGAGCTTGTCTTATTTATAACTATCGACTTGTTCTTGACCAGAAGTTGAAGGATGTCTGTGTGTGGGTGGCCTAACCTTTGATGCCAAAGATCACCGCTTGTAGCTTGTTGCCTAGTGGAGTAGAAGGCTTCAAACTGTCCATCCTTCAACATGTACAAGTCTTTATGTCTTTGTCCTTGAGCTATTACATGTTTTGTCTCCTTGTCCTTAACAGAAACAGATCCAGAATCAAATGTAATCTCACATGGGAAGTCTGATGTTAACTTTGAAACGGATAAAAGAGACTTTGTAATGTCAGGACAGACTAGTACATCATTAAGTGGTAAAATACCTTGAGGAGTTTGTAAGGCAATAGAACCGACATGAGTTATAGGCAGAAAGTCACCGTTTCCAACTATAACTTGATCATTACCAAAATATGGCTCAGAAGACTGCAGACGAGACGCACTGTTGGTGATGTGAGCTGAGGCAGCTGAATCTGGATACCATTCTTGACCTGAGTAGCAAGGCTGATCAGACAGTTTCATGGCAGTTAATGCGCTGTGGAGCTGCTGCTGCTCTGATGTGTTGTCGTCCTGATCAAACCTATTAAAGCATCTGATCGCAGAGTGACCATAGCGACCACATATTTGACAAGTAGGCTTAGTGTTTGATCCGGAGCCAGAGAACTGCTGATGAAACCCTCTGCCGCGTGTGGAGTAGGAGTTGGAGCTTCTTCCTCTGTAACTACCACGATTAGTGTACCCTCCTCTGCCTCTGTTGGAGTAACCTCTTCCAGCGGTGAAGGCAAGATGAGGGTTGACCTCAGGAGGTTGATTAAAAACCTGTAACTTGTCGTCAAAGTTAACAAGCTTGAACATTGCATCATCAAAAGACATCTCAGTTAGTGAGTCCATCGAGTGTTCAATCACCGTACAAATGGACTCATACTCCTTTCCAAGACCACTAAGAGCACCGTAAATCATTTCTTGTTCAGTAACAGGATACCCAATAGAGTCAAGTTGGTCACAAACACTCTTCACATCACCCAAGTATTCAGTCATGGTCTTTTGGTTCTTAGACATACCTTGTAGCTTTCTCTGTAGATCTAGTTTCCTTGTTGCAGAGACTCGGTTGTACTTCTTCCCGAGATTGAACCAAACTTCTTGAGCTGAATGCAACCCATAAACAGATCTGAGAGCTTCTTCGGTAAGAGAACCAAAAAGCCATGCCATAACGAGCTGATCTTTGCGAACCCACTGAACAAACTCTGGATTCGCCACCTCTGTAACCACATCGCCATCTGTGGTACGGACCGTCGGATTTGGACGAGGAGAGGCACCGTTGACATAACCGAGAAGAGATTGGCTAGACAGGAAGGACTCAAACTGGGTTTTCCACAAGAGGTAGTTTGTAGATCCCAGCTTAAGTGTAACACACTGAGAAATACTCAAAGATGGAGAAGAAAAAGGATCGTTTTTATCTCCCATGGCTCTGATACCATAAAGACAGAAGGAGAAAACTTGAAGGAGAAAATAAAACTTTCAACTTTTCATTCTCATTCAACCTGGAAAACATTACAACGTCATTGATTCTTTTTATATACACACTCTGTCTTGTCTTATTTGTTGCTTTAGCAAACGACAGCACATTGGTTGAGGGCATCAAATCTGTTCGAGGTGAGAATCCCATGAGCTGGCAAGGTCGTACGAGCACAACTTCCGCGTGACTGCGAGCTGATTTTCTTTACCGTTGGAGCATTTAGTGCAGTGGGCTGTTTCTCCTTCTGTGTTTGGGCCTGGTACGATGGCCTAACACCTTGAGCTGAAAGCATTGAAGTGTTGTGGCTATTAAGAATATAAGACAAAATGAAACAAAATTATAAGTTATGCATGTGACATATCTCCCATCATACAAAATTATGCAAATGAAAATATAAACAGAACGGAATAGACAAAATAGTATAGTACACATCGATTTAATTATCAAATGGTCTAAAAATAGTATACTATGTATGTGCTAAATTAGCAAATAGGATAAAACTCAATTTTACAGTCACTATATTAAAAAGCGATGGTGGTTATGAAGAATCGGTGGGTATATTGGAAAGATATAGCAGAGGTTACAGAGTTGAGTGGTCTTGGTGGCTACGATAATGGTGGACATGTGATGGATGTGTTCACAGAATGAGTTTATTTTATTTAAAGTAAAATAAATAAAATGTTTTTTTCACCTGATTGGTATAGCTTTGATAGAAATGAGAGGAATTATGTTTTCAGCTGAAAAATTCTCGCTAAGAGTGCCAAACAATCACACTCTTAAACTTCGCTTGAGTTCATGTTAAAAATCAGTTTGTTTTAGTTGAATCTACAAAGGATATAAATAACTGAGTAAAAGATGTTGAAAACAAGTCAAATCAGTGAAAAGAAATTGGTAGTTTTATCAGGCAAGAACCTAAAAAATTGGTAGTAAAAAGAAAAGAGACAATGATAAAACTAAGTTCTTGCCTTTCAATAGAGGAAAAAATATATTAAACATACCCAAATCGCAACGTATTTGAACTCAGGTCTTAACAATCAGAAAATCATTCCCTTACGCTTACAGAATGAGTCACCGTATTTCGAACAATAACCAAAATCAAAACAAACAAACGAAATGAGAATAAACTTCAAATCAATATTTATATCAAACAATAACCAAAATGACAAAGAAGAAATATTGAAGATAGATAGGATTGACATGAACGTAAACTTCTCGTAACCATAATTAATTTTTAAATGACTAAATCATGATATAATACCGAGCTGATATAATTTCATTGTAATCAAATAGACCCGAGATATTTTGACCTAAACGTTAGGTTCTTATGTGGTAAGTAATTTTTTGACCTATTGTTTTTTTTAACTAACACTTTATAACAATAATATATTACTTATTACGAAATTAATTAATGTGTTATTTTATAACAATATTTAAATATTTAGTAAGATTTTATTAGATTCTTTTTTAACCGATTTTATTATAATTTAAAAATAAAAAATAGGGTCATAAATTAATAGACTAGATACTAATTCTCGAGTTAATGTTAAGACTAGCAGTCCCAACCAAGTGAATAGATAAACTATTTCTTTAGATAATTTTGAAAACCCCAAATTTGTATTGTACGTAACAAACAAATGCGAATGTTCTATTTTCTGTATTCTTAAATGTAAGATGTTTTACAAAATTTTGATGTTTTAATATATAAGATATTTTCATTTTTCTAGGTAATTTTTACTTTATTAAAATTTGTATACCCAATTATATTTTAATAGTCTATTTTTAAAATGGTTGAATACCGATATTTTCTTTAAAAAAAAGTAGGTTTAACATGTATGTTTCTAGATAAACATTATTTTGGTCGATAATTATGATGGAGTTGCGACAACTTTTAGTGGTTTTAAAAGACGGACCATCGTGTTAGGCTTATCACGTGCTTCAACTACTTAATTGTCTACGTTTACATTTTTTCCAATTATATTTCTAGGCAAAATGACACATGTAGTTTAATAGGTTTATAACGAGTGTATTACATGTAGAAAAATTGCACTCAATAGCTTTCAAGCAAACTACAATTAGGAATCTAACTAAAAAATAAAAAGTCTCTAACATTCCTACAGTGACTATTCCTAACTATTATTGTTTCTTCCATAGTCACATATATTCTTTCATCTTCCACCATCATATCATCACCATGGCCACCACCATAATACCTCTTTATATCCACGATCACGGTTTTCTCCGAATTGCTTTATAACCACAGTCGCTGATCCGATAACTGTCGCCGCTCCAGTCGCTGATCCGATAACTGTCGCCGCTCCGGTAACCATTGCCACTACTGTAACTACCACCACCACATGTGTCTTTACCGTCGCAACAACCATCACCACTTTATAATAATATTATATTACCAATCAGGTGAAAAAACATTTTATTTATTTTACTTTAAATATTTGTACATTCAAATGTAAAATCATTAGTTTTGTTCAGTACAGTGTTGGTGGAGGAAAAGTGTTGCGCTGGTTTACACTTTCTTACTCTACAACTTTTACTCACATTTCTTCTACTTTTTATTACTCTAAACTCAGCTATAATTATCAATCACACCCTAAGTATTTTTGGATTTGTTGATCGATTAACGTTAATTCACTATGGCCAAACATCGCCGTATGCATCTAGGCTTGAAACTTTTATCCGAGATCTGGATTCGATCTGAAATTCTATCCGGATTCGATCCGAGATTCGATCCGGATATCCGGAGGGGCCGAATCCGGATCCGGATAGTAAAATGTTGGATCCGTCAAAACCGGATCCGGATCCGGATATTTTAATTTTTTAGTCCGGATATCCGGATCCGTAAGTTTTATTAATAGATATTTCAAAAATAGTAATATCTATATATAAAAATTATTTTTATTTAATATATTTTCACTTTTATAATAGTATATATAAATTTTATTTAAATTTTGTAATATTATACATAGAAATAATTAAAAACATTATATATATTTTTATTTTAAAATTATTGTTAATAATTTATATGTATTGATATTATTTTTTATTTATTTTAAGGATCCAAATCCGGATTTGGATATCCGCCGGATATTACAATTTTTAGAAGTATATCCAACACCCGGATATCCGAAAACCCTGAATCCGAATAAAATAATAAAATTATAGATTCGCCGGATAAAAATCCGGATCCAGATACCTTAAAATTGTCCGGATACCCGATCCGTCCCAGACCTACACATAACCACTGGCAGAACGGCCAAGTTAACGACCTTTTGGAACATGGGTTATATTGATTATTAAGCTTACCTCATGAAATGGATTTATTGATTATATGTTGAGAAATATTATTTTATTGCCTTTTGCACAATTTGCAATGATCATATATGTTTTTCAAGCAAGTTTTTTTAACTTGTTTTATTTACCCTGATTTACTTAAAAATATTTTGAAAATGGTGAAAATAATAATCACTATTCTTTTGTGGGCCAATAAATATTTTGGATTTTTGTAAGTTTATAAGTCCACATCATAATAACTAGAACTCAATTAACACCTTAAAAAGAAGAGAAAAACTCATAAGCAAAAGATCCTTTTCTATTAAGTTCACCGGATCTTTCTTTTTATTTATTTAAAATTTGGTTGGATCGAACATAGCTGCAGAACTTGTCACGGGAGAATCAAGGACACTTGGGAGTCTTTTTGCTGCTGAGCTTGTCACGGTAGCAAGGACACTCATGCTTGTTCCCATAAGTTCCTGACGGAACACACTTGCACTCTTTGCAACATATTCCACAATACTTCAAACATCTATCATTCATCCCTGCATCTTTGCATCTCACTTCACACTTCCCTCCACACCACTTATCTAATTCTGGTCCCACTTTGATTTCCGGCGCAAGAGCCGCGGCGCCACCACCACCTTCATCACCATAATTTATTCATTCCGATTTTTTTCTTACATGTATAAATATACCTTTAGTGGTTTTGCATCGTATAGTTTTAACCAATAAGAAATAAAGTTATAACCAATAAGTATCAACAAACAATTATGACCTAAATCAGTTAGACCAAGTATATCATAATTAATTATGTAATCAAGAAATAAACAGAGAAGACTCTTGAACAGATTCACAAACCTGAGATAGTAGCCGAAGCAAGAGATGAAGTGATTAGAAGAAGTGACGCAACAAACAATATGGAGACAATTATCCTCATGTTTCTTTTCTCTGGTTTCTTTAAGTGCCCGAGGATGATTAGCAAAGATCAAGTTTCTATTCTTCTTGTGGTCTCTCTGTTGGCCTTTTATAGGCGCAGCTACCAAACTTCTATATTTTATAGGATCGTAGTATTATATATTCCTGTTATTAGTCTTATTAAATGAAGGAAAACCAGCTTTGGCGTTTATATATATATATATATAAATAAAACTAAGTTTTCCATTATTTTAAATTTATACGATTGTCATAATAGAGAATTATAAAGAAATATTTCAGTCTGACGAAAAAAAGAAAGAAATATACGAAAAGAAATATACGTGGTTCTTGGTATATTTTTCTTAATAGTTAATAATAATTGGGGGTTTTGGACGAAACTCAGACTAATCTTCGGAGCTTATAAGTAGTACGGGTATTCATATCATTTGACGTATATACAATGGTTAAAGCAATTTAAATCAGAGTAAAAAGACTCGAGTCATGGTCCCTAAGATATATGAGATGGGTTTTCAACACTAGTTGTTTGGAGAGAATGATTTAGCACGCAAATCTAATTCAGCGTGAAAGTGTTCGGGATGCAAGTATGCCGTAGGTGCCTATTGCCCCTTCATGTTGAGATGAAAGGTCAATTTTAGGTGATGTCATGCGTTTGGAAGAAACGTTCGGTAGATCCGAACGGAGACATATTGCGCAGACTTGACATATATAGTGGAAAATCTAGGGGATTCAGCTTTTATAACAAAATCGACTTCTTTCCATCCATTGGGATTTGGGATCGTCCACCTTTAGTATCACACATACCCAAGATGGCTCATGCGGACGCACCACCGAAGGAAAATAGAAAGAGAGGGATTGTATTCTCTCGTGTAGCACTGACTGGTTCGAGAGGTGATGTTGCCCACAACGATATGATATCGATCAAACTTGAGATACAATATGTGTTGTTGATAAAATATACTCTCCGTTTCAAAAATCCACGTTTAAAAAAAAATATTTCAAAATTAAATAGTTTTTTCTTTTTAATGTATTATTTATTGGTAAATTGCAAACTTCAAAAAAATGTGTTTATTGAAATTCAATTGGCCAAAAATTGTTGGAAATAATTAATTACAAAAAAAATCATGTATTAATAATCAAAATTTAGTGTATTTTTTAATATATGCGAAAATTTTGAACTAACATTTTTTTTAGGAATATATATATTTTGTAAAAAAATACATGAAGTTTTACAACAAATTTAGTTATGTAAAACTATGTTATGTTTTTTCAACAAATAAGTATTTTGAGTTTGTCATAAATAATACAGATGCAGCTGTCGCAAGAATTTGGATCATTCAATTTTTAGTCTCAAACATAAATGTGGCACTCTTTGCATTAAATGTTGATGGGAAACAGGCTGGTGACAGATGGAAAAGGAACAGAAACAAACAACGAGATTGTCTCCTGAAGAATTCTTTCCACGCGGTTTCCGCACATGAGTCACACATACTCTTTTGTTCGCTCTACAACTCAGTTATCTGTTTGTTTCGAACTCTAAAAGGGCACATCTTTCAACAACTATCAGATAGTCAAAGCAGATGTATATATATGTACATGTATATACTATTATAGTTTTCCATGAAAACATACTCTTCACTTCTATGAAGTTGATCATATCATCATAATCATTAATATCGAACAATTTCCCAGCTAGTTTCTTTGAGTTTAAATTTGTTCAAATAATAATCTTACTACTTGTATTTAAATATGAATCTTCTGACTGTTTCCTTACCAAACCATTTTTGAGTTTACGGACGCCAAAACAATATCAATGCATATTATTAGTTTTAAATAGTTCTAGAAAAAGTTTATTAGGTGATTTTCCTTGGTGTGAATATTTGTTAATGTCACAAGTAAAACTGTGAAATTGATCAAGATCATCATTAGTGGTAATGCTGATCAATACGAGAAAAAATATTTGGTGAAAAAGAGATGCATAGAATAACTATGTATTAGCAGTGCATTGTTTTTCATGTATCTTAGTGCACCACATAAAAAAACAATGCACTGCTACTCAAGCGCCATGCTTGTTCAAGTAAATGTTAGACTTTCATGGTTGGAGTGCTATAATTAAATTAGGTGGTTTGCGTATTTAGCTTTTTATACATCATTGAGTGAATATTTATTTCATGATTTTAACGATACTTACTTTGGTTATTTGATTTTCAGTTATTGAGAAAATATTTGAGTACTAATAAAGCGGCAATTTGAGTTAACTGAAAAAGACCTTACAACTTGAAAAAGAGACCGGCGTGACATTTATTTTCTTTAACATTTGTAGACATCATATTTATCACTAAATACTTCACACTACCTATGAATTGGATAAATACTCACCATATCAAATATTGAATTAGGAACAACACTGATTTTAGTTGTAATCCAATACACTTGTTAAACAATGCCAAGTAGTTTCAGAACTTTATTCATCTTTCCAAAACAAATTAAAAATTAGGAACAAGAATTATGAATAACATTGATTTTAGTTGTAATCCAATACACTTTATTTAAACAATGCCAAGTAGTTTCAGAACTTTATTCATCTTTCAAAAACAAAACAAAAAGTTCTAGGAGGGGTAAAATATTGTGCTAAGCAAACGAAAAGCTCTACAGCTATTAAAAATCAAAGGGATCCCACACAATATGGAACCGAAAAGTAACAGAATGATTTAAGTTTTTCTGAGGTAACCCAATCCTTGGATCTCTCACACCCCCTTCAAAGTAACTGATGCATACACTGTTGCATAATACGCTCCTATGCCTCTTCAAGTACCTGTCACAAGTTACAAGACAAGCCTAAGATCATATTCATATACCTTAATGGCAGACATTCCTAACATCCAATTATTCTTCGCATGAATAGCGTATCAGCATATATTCTCGGTATTGGTTTCACAGAATATAATCTTTTTTTTTCTGTATGATAACCGAAGACTGATTGTTTAAAAATCACAACACAGCTCAGAGCACAATGAAACAAGACACAAAAAAGTGTTTGCATAAACCAAATTCAATTAGGATAAAAAGCAAGAAATAAGAAAATTATGTCAAGCCAAAGACTGTATTTGCTCAATACCAAATCCTTCCTTTGTCTATTATGGCAAAACAACGAAAAGGAAACACAGAGTCTACTCTTCAATTTCAAGACAAAAAAAAAACTAACTGAATCTACCCAAAGGACATCAAGCAGCTCCAGAGTGTTGTGGAAATTGAAGACATTCAGAAAAACAAACTACTCACAAAGAGGACAATTAGCGATCTTGACAAGTGCGTCGGAAGGTACCGTTTGTCAGCTCGCAGAAAGCACGCAAATTAACATTGAGATGAGAGGTGAGCTGAGAAGCAGCCACAACACTGTACAGAGGCAAGAAAGACTGCGTGCAACCAAGCGCTCCCAGATTCCTGAAAAAGATCAAAATCAAAATCAAAATCAGACACAAAATGTATAAGGCGATGAAGCGGATCAGGAGTCAAACCTAGAAGGCGATGAAAAGGAGAAGCGACGGCCGGGTGAAGAGGATGGGGAAGGACGGAGGCGAGGAAGCGCCGCCGTAGGAGAACGGAGAGACGGTGCTCTTGCGGTGGCGGCGGCGAAGGAACGGGCAGCGGATCCTGCATTGCGCCAAGCCATTTTTGGTTTTTTTGTTTGCTAGGGTTTTACGAGAGGGGAGAAACTAGAAATTCGCGATGATTCCGTATGGTGAGACTTTTTGCACTTTTCATTTTGTAGCCCAAGTTTAATCACTAAAGTCTAGGCCCAATATAACATAAGTGACACAGCCCTAAAGAGTAAGACGGCAGATGTGATTGTGTTTTGAGGCTTTGAGCGAGGAGTTAGTTAGTGTCTAACTGACCGGTGTAGATGCAGCAGTTGTAATGCGGGGCTACGAAAGTTATGAGCTTGGATGGTTTACAAGTTTAAATGTTATTAAGCGATTTGGAAAACTGGTGTAAGAGTTAGAAATTGGTGTTTTTGTGAACTACGTATGGTTGGTTGACTATCAAATACAATAAATGTATAATAATAAATTAACAATATTTATGCTTAATATAATTATTGAAATATTAAAAATATATTTTTATAATAAAATAAAACTATTTTTATAAAATCCCATCAGGTTGGATCTATTGTTTTCTTCGAATCCAACATTCCGAAACATACAAAAGTAAGATAAGTGGTAAGAAATACATAAGACAAAAAAATGAAAAGTTGATATAAAGTTTGGTGTCTTCAAGTTCAAATAGATTAAAGAGTTTTAAAAAGAGAAATATTACATTTTTGTTATAGCCATTTGAAAAAAATAGGAAATGAATAATTTTTTTATATAAAGAGACAAAATTCCTATCAAATTAAGAAAATTTCCTTGTGCAAGTCTTCTTAAAAAAATCTGCTAGTGATTACAGTTTAGTAAACTTCTCAAAAAGTTTCATAACCTTAAATTTTCTTTACATGCCGAGAAGACTTATAAAGAAGTATGCATTTCGCAGACTTTTTAAGAAGTCTTCTATCTTTAATCGTTTAATCAAATATTTTAACTAGATAGAAATAAACACATCATTAAACATAAAATTAATTTATAAAGTGTTTAATATATACAAAACTAAACACGTATATGTCAAATTTTTATTTAAAAAAAAAACTATTTAAGATTCCAAATTTTAAAAATGCTAACATTACTTGAACATATGTTACCAAATCCTAACCAATCAAAATCATGTCTTACAATTTATATCCACTCATCTATGTCGAAAACAATTCAATTTTATTAAATTTAAATTTAAAATTTAGAATTTTTTATATTTACATGATTTTGATTTATTTTCAACAAAATCTTTTTCATAATTTTATAAATTAATTTTAAGATTAAATACATAAATACACTTCTCGAGAAATCTTTTCGGGATGAGTAGATTTTTCAAAAAGCTTTATGGGAGAAGACTTCATTGTTTACAGAACACTTTACAGGGTTATAACCGTAATTAATTTTTTTTGTTTGGACATAAGAGATAATTGTAATTTTACTATCATTTTCTGTTACTTTTGCATATGATCAAATTTAAAGTATTTATTTGCATTCAAATTTAAGTTTTGAGTCATTTTTGGCCAATATCATTATAATCTTTTGGAATGAGACATTTAAAGGTCAGAATTTCAAGCTGATATTTATATATTAAATTTTATCATGATTTACATTGTTAAATATTTTATTTTGTTTTATAAAATATGAATGTAGGTACATGAAATATTATTGTAAAATAGGTATATAAAATATTAAGATCAAATGGTACAAATATAAATCTATAACTTATGCATTAAAAACAAATCACACGCTCAAATAATACAACATATAAATATACATTAAAAAAATTACACGCTTAGTTTTCCAGTCTTGTTGTAGAATTATTTTCCCAGTTACTGACATATCCAAGTAAATGTTTCACAAAACCTTTTTACAGGATTTCGATAACCTTGACTGGGGGTAATGTATCGCTCATTATTCATTGGATCACAAATGATCTGGCACGGGTTGTCACAAATTGCTGGAGTTGCTTTTTTTGATGCTTTCATGCATTGATTTATGACACAATCTTTTATACACACATCTCTTGGGATTGAATCAGAAACTTGTATCGAACAAATCATTGTAAATAAAGTTAAAATCATGAATGCCCTATAAGTTTTATTTAACACTTGAGCTGCCATAAGTACCGTGAATGTGTAATTCAAAGTGTATAGTTTTGTTTATTGTGTTGTGAAGCAAAGATGATTTAGTAAAAAAATTGGATAGATCGAGATGATTTATATAGTAAAAAGTTTTTACTAGATTCTGGAAGCCAGTAATTTATAGGAATTCAATTCGTTGTTTTTTAATTTCTTTTTCTTAATTAAGTAAATGTATCGATTGATTTTTAAAACATTTAGGTGTGTTGCCACCTAGGCAACTATATATTTTCTGCGAGTTAAAATAACTTACTGGTCATGTTATCATTTTTAGCTTATACAACATATATTTAAGTAACATTTTTGTTTTTAAAACTTGTAATCATGTGTTGTAAGTTGTAACAAAAGTCTATTTCAATACATTGAAGTTTAGGTGTGTTAAGCCCTGGCCACCTAGGCAACTATTTTCTGTGAGTTAAAGTAACTAACTGGTCATATTATCATTTTTAGCTTATACAACACATATTCAAGTAAAATTTATGTTTTTAAAACTTGTAACCGTGTGTTGTAAGTTGTAACAAAAGTCTATTTCAACACATAGAAGTTTGGGTCTATTATCATACACCATCTCGCAGTGAAAATTTCTTTCTTTTTTTCTTGTGAAAATTTCTTTCCATATTCGTTAATATAAAAGTCGATATAGATATGATAAAACATGTGCATGTTAAATAAAAATAATAGTTTATTATATGTCCTATAAATAAAAAATTAAAATTTATAATAGTTTAGCGTGTATTTAAACAGATGGCCACATTAAAAAAACTTTCTGATAAAGATAATTTTATTTAGATAAAAAGAATAAGCTGCAGTGAAAAACAATAATCAAGTAACATATTATATTATTGAAATTCTTGAAAACAAAATTGGGAAAATTGCCAAATATGACTCAAAACTTGATTTCAAACACAAAGATTAACCCAAACTTGAAACAAATGCAAAAGTAACCTAAAAGGCTATTGAAATTACAACCAACCCCTTGTGAACAAACAAAAAAACCGAAATTTTTTTACGTTTCTAACCCCCTTAAGTCGTCTGCCCAGATGACTTTCCAGTAAGTCGTCCAGACGACTTTCCAGGAAGTCGTCTGGACGACTTATCTGGACTAGTTTTACTTAGAAATAATTTAAAATTTTT
>NC_027750.1:32496851-32516438 GCF_000695525.1 Brassica oleracea var. oleracea
AAGTGCTGCTATTATCTCCTGAGTAGATGGCCCAGCTTCGACATGAATTCCCAGCATCTCCCAAAAAGAAGTCAATTCCTTTGAAACCTCACAGGTTTTGGACCAACGAGACTCGACAGCTCATACTTCTTCTTTATGTCCAGCTGGAAACCGAGCAGTTAGTGAACCAGCCTTGAAGCCCAATCAAATCCCAGCTCTTGGAACTTGATGAAAACTCCCAACTTCGACTCCTTCAGCTCTTCATATTCGTCATCATGAAGAGCTTTCTTTAAAGCAGCATGCAACGTCCAACAAGTATGATACGAAATGCTATGCACTGCGGGGGGCTCTTCCCCTAATGTATATATCCTACGGGGGAGTTCTAGCATCTCCATTTTTTTTGTCTGCTTGCAAAACAATCAAAGACAACCATCTCAAACAATCAAAGACTTATAATTAAGTCGTCTGGCAAGTTTTCCAGCTGAAAGACTTATAATTAAGTCGTCTGGAAAGTCTTCCAGCTGGAAGACTTCCCAGACGACTTAATTATTAGTATCCAAAATCTAACCCTAAGAACACATACAATACTACAACATATGTTGGCAAAACCTAAACCAAAGAATATCATGACTCACTACTTTCACTCATCTATGTTGAAAACAATTAACTTTTGTTATATCTTAATTTATATCTCTTAAAACATATGTTAATTACATGATTTCAATTTTTCGCTTATCAAAATATTTTTTACAAAATTTTTAAATTATTTCTAAGTAAAACTAGTCCAGATAAGTCGTCTGGACGACTTTCTGGTAAGTCGTCTGGACGACTTACTGGAAAATCGTCTGGACGACTTCCTGGAAAGTCGTCTGGACGACTTACTGGAAAATCGTCTGGACGACTTCCTGGAAAGTCGTCTGGACGACTTACTGGAAAATCGTCTGGACGACTTCCTGGAAAGTCGTCTGGACGACTTACTGGAAAATCGTCTGGACGACTTCCTGGAAAGTCGTCTGGACGACTTACTGGAAAATCGTCTGGACGACTTCCTGGAAAGTCGTCTGGACGACTTACTGGAAAATCGTCTGGACGACTTCCTGGAAAGTCGTCTGGACGACTTACTTGAAAGTCGTCTGGGCAGACGACTTACGGGAATTAGAAACGTAAAAAAATTTCGGTTTTTTTGTTTGTTCACAAGGGGTTAGTTGTAATTTCAATAGCCTTTTAGGTTACTTTTGCATTTGTTTCAAGTTTGGGTTAACCTTTGTGTTTGAAATCAAGTTGTGAGTCATATTAGGCAATTTTCCCTTTTATTATTGGGGAATTGCATTGAATCAATAGTATTACATATATACCACCGTTCTAGGTTCTTCAGGTAGTTGGTATATAAGAATACAAGTGCTTGGATCAATATCCAGATCCAAGGGAAACACTTAAATTACCAGAATTAGAATCATCACTTTGGACTGAGGCACATGTACTCACTGATCAAAAGAGGGAGCTTCAGGTATAGACCATACCCACACTAGCGACTTAAGAAAGATGGTGTTTTATAGATGGTTCATGGAAAGATAAAGAACTATTTTAAGGACAAGGCTGGTATAGTACCTTGCCGGGTTTTGATGGTTTATTAGGGGCAAGAAATATAAGGGTATGTCTTTCACCTCTTCATTCGGAGATGGAGGCTTTGATTTGGGCAATGGAATTTATGAAGAAATTAAGACAGTTTCAGGTTACGTTTGCAACGGATTGTTCTCAATTGGTGAAGATGGTTTCAGAACCAGAAGAATGACCAGCATTTGAAAGTTATTTGAAAGATATTAAGCTTTTACAAAGAAGTTTCCTCAACTCAGACATCGTTCATGTACCTCGGACGGAGAACCTACGGGCGGATAGCTTAGCACGGAGTGCTAGGAAACAACCGTCTTTCGTCGTTCACATGGATGCAGAGTTATCGATTTGGTTTACAAAGTCAATATGAATCTGTGAATGTATTGTTGTAAAAAAAACGAAAAAGGAAGAATATGAATGAAGCCCAGCCTCTTGAAACCATATTGAGTTTCCCAACTATATATAATGCAAATTTCCTCATAATGATTGCTAGAATTTTCAACTTCATTTATTTTTCGTAAAACCTCAACAAATTGTTTTAGAGAAGCGGATGCACTGTTTGTAAAGACAAGTCATTAGCAAATCAGATATATATTACGTGGAAATTCTTTTAGTCGAGTGGTTTGACTAATAGTTCATTAATTCTTTTATACTAGTAGGTCTATGTTTTAATTCTTGGAGAAAAAAATTTATTAAACAATTATGCAAACTACAGAGGAAATATTTACAAGAGATTTTTAACATGGTGCAAGTCAACCCGGTTAGGTGTGGATCTTCATATGGCGGCTATGGTGATGCAGTTAGACGTAGATCCTCATAAGACAGGTAGTATTGTCGGTTCTTGTGTCGTCTATGTAATCTAATAAATCAACGTTAGAGAAAAACAAATATATGTTCAACTTAAACCCTCACATTTGATATGAAACCCAAAATTTACGAAATTTGATGCTTTTGAGATGATGAAAGAACAAATAAATGAAAAAAAAAAATATAAATGGAGACTAAACTTGTAAAAATCCCTCCATTTTTTCTATTAAATTTAACACATCAAGAAAGCTGAGAAATAGAACATCTGATCTAATTTGAAAAGGTGAGGAAGTCTCTTGTAGAGTCCAATCATAAAATCTTATCGGACAATGCCAAAAACTTTTGTGATGTTTTAACTTCAAAGCACATCATAAAAAGATTAACTTTTGAGATGGTATTTTACCATTTTTGTTGCTTGGAGTCTTTCTTTTATAAATACACTTTGATTTGAGCATTTCGAGTCCATCGGGAAAAAAAGTTCCTTAATTTGTTAGTGGATCCTGACCGTCTATTTAGAATTATAATAACTACAGAGTTTCCAAGCTGGAAAGATATAGCCACCGCATAATGAGAAAGTTGATATACAAAACAAAAAATATGATATGGGTCGTTTCCCCTAATGTTATATATAAACTAAGAAAAATAGGTTTCTTGCCGAACACTTAGCCACAAATATCTTTTCATAACTAATCTGTGAAAAATATATATTGCGACTTAGTTTAGCTATTAATTGTTTTTCAACATATTATTATTATATTACTCAAAGCAGAGGTGATATGGAACCAATAAAATAAAAATCCTTAGGCCATGCGCATCAGGGGCTTTAGACGGGTTCACGGGCGCGAGTTCTAAGGCCCTCGTGATTAAAAAGCAATTAAAAATGGGTTTGTTTTCACGAACCGGGCCTTACGCATGATCCGCTATCTAGCGGTTTTAGCCACGCGTCATGTCCTGGTTGGAGGAAAGAAACCGCGTAGAGTTTGATCCCCATGTCGCCGGAGAAGACGATCCAGAGAGGCTCCGCCTGGATCACGGCGTGGCGGAGGGTTCCGGGGATCGGGTTCGCCGCGTCGTCGTCGGAGGAGTCGGTGACGAGGTAAAAGCGGCCGCCTTTGCCGCCGAGCGTGCCTTGTCCGAAGCCGATGGAGCAGTCGCCGAGGCGCTGGCGGTTTTGAGACCAGTTTGGGTCGCAGCGCCAGCAGTCGTCGATTGGGTTTCCGGTGATGCAAGAGGGTATTGGCGCCGAGGCCGTCGTGTCGCCGTCGCCTTGTTGGTAAGTGAGGAGGTTTCTTCTGTGGAGAGAATCGTTGAGCTCCCTGCATTCGATAACAGAGGATGTTAATGCTCTGTTTTCTTATGGCTTGAGAAACAGAGGATTTTTTAAAAAAATTCAACTTTTTTCCTCCTTTTCAAATTATAAGTTGGATTACTTGAGAATGATAAAGACCCAACAGATTAAAAATGCAAGAAGAGTAAGAGAAGAGTTTATATTATGCCTTTGGACATTAAGTACAACATCTTCAGGGAATGAGTGTTGATTTCTATAGTTCTGTGGTCTTGTGTGGTCTATAGTAGTTGGATGCTATTTTTTTAAATTGGAACTCCATTAATACATGTAATTGGAACTCGATTGTTGCAGATGGAAACTCCCCGAGAGCTTTGTTTGTGTTCAACGTGGTTGGAGACGGGAAATATTAAAACATATCTCGAAAACCAAAACTTAAACTCCAAAACTAAAACATAGCTTTTCTACATCTGAAATGGCACTCTTTATCCCGATGATATGTTCGAGATTTAGAGAATCATGATCATTTGAAAACTGATTTAGCCGAAAATATTTGGCAAAAGTTTGGTTTCTCGTTTTATGTAATCTACTCTTAATGTATTGAATAAAATGTTTTCATCAATTTTATAATATATTTTAATATTTTATTCATGTATTCTGAATAATTTTAAATTTAAAAAAAATAAAAAAATATTATTATTTTATTCCTATGAACTCTTTTTTCGGATTCACTAATACAGAAAACAACAAATTCGGGTTCATAACTGTTCATGGACCCAAAAAAAATATTAAAAAAATTTGGTGAACCCCAAAGTGGGGTTCACCAATGCTCATGCTCTTAGTTTAGCTATTAATTATTACCGGAGCTATATGTAGTAACCATATTTGCGTCTGCACATGCCGCAATT
Organism: Brassica oleracea var. oleracea; assembly: GCF_000695525.1. Taxonomy (NCBI): domain Eukaryota; kingdom Viridiplantae; phylum Streptophyta; class Magnoliopsida; order Brassicales; family Brassicaceae; genus Brassica; species Brassica oleracea. Next base: position 32,501,442 of record NC_027750.1, read on the forward strand.
AATACGAATACAAACATTTGAGAGACCAACACAACTAGCTTAAGGTGTAATTAATACTTACAAACACATAACAACTTGTCACCCAGTTTCATTTATCTTTCTACTTGGACTTTCTCATTTAAGTGTTGTTTGCGTCTAATTAGGAAGTGGGAACCAAAGGTAAATCGACCTCATCACACCACTCCACACATCTAGTCTCATAAAATGAAGTGCACAACTTGTTTGGCCAATATGTTAGCCAAATTTTGCCTCCCATTCTCCATTTCAACACACTTCCTTCCATTTCTCTCCCAACTCTCCATCCAGCACCATCTCCATACTCATCCCTTCCAAAAACCATCCCTCCGCTCTTGGTAAAAACATTCTTCATACCCTCTTGGTTCGGCTTCACCGTCACCACTTCTTGGCCGCTCTCTCTATCATACAACACCGCATCGAAAACGGCAGCGTTTCCTTCACTTTCCTGATCGATTCTCCAATCCTTAATCTTTCTCCTGGTTGAGATTCTTGCTCTTGCCTTCACCCTCGGAGCCACTTTCCCTTTCCCGAAATTTCCCTTTAGGACTCTCATTACCTCGACCTCTCTCTCCTCGTTCTTCGTCGACCGGCCTAGGCTTAGTCCGGACACGTGGTTCGACCCGATTTCCGGCCCCACCCAGACCTGTACCCGCGACGGGAAGTACTTCTCGTCTGAGTAACAATCTGCTATCTGATTCTCCATCCTTCTTCCCTTGTGAAACCCTAGCTTCGATACGTGGACGCGTATGTTGTCGACGCGTGCGTTCACTTTTATGTAGTTCTCGTGGAACGTGACAGAGTATTCAAACTGCACGATTACTTCGGCATGTTGGTGTGACAAAGCGTAGCGTAGGACAGCTTCTTTGGGCTCTACGATCGGGAACTTGATGATCTTGTTGTTATGAATCTCACTAGAGCTGTTATTATTTGTGAGGTTCATCGACAAGATCGGGAAATAGCCTTTCAAGCTCCAAAGCCCATGGGCTTCTGTTGCATAAGAAAAGCCCAATGATTGATGTGGCAAGGGGCTTGTGATCTGTTTCAAGCCGAGATTCCCAAGTCCCACTTCCTTGGAGATCATCCATTTGGACAAGGCGTAACTTGCAGCGCGTACGATGCACAGCTCGGCGTCTACACCAAGTGAGACGAGAAACGTTCTCAACACAGGCGCATGTTGACACGTCAGCGATTTCACGTGGGGACCTAGTAAGTGTTGGAAGAAGAAAGAGCCAACTTCGCTAGGCGCGTCAAACACACATAGCCAGAAAAGACGCGTGAGGAGGATTAGATTAAAGACTGACGAGAAGGATTCCGGAGAGTGAGAGTCCATGACCCAGCTAACCGGACCCGATTTGATTTCAAGAGGCTCAGACTTTGTGCACGTGCTTTCGCCTGTGGTAGGAGAGTAGGAGATTAGTTCTTGAAGGAGCAGGAGAACTAGAGGGAGGAATGGTTTCTCCGACGACAAGGCACACGTGTCGGAGACCCATATGGTCGATGATTTAAGATGGCTAAAACCCTCTACGACCACTTTGAAAGTTAGAGACAGAGATTCTAGGTCAGAGCTAGAAGCTCTTTCAACCCTAAGTTGGATTGAATGAGTCAAGTCTCCTGCGAGCTGAAACACTGCGTGTGTGTCAGACTCGGCAAAGTCGTGGGACTCCGGAAGCTCGCATATCCACGACCAAGGATCCATTTTCTTGAACTTGTTTTTTTCTCTCGGGACAATGTGTGTGTTTGTTAGATGGGGTAAAGTGGGAGATAAAATTTCTTTAGTGAGTAGCGGAAGTGACGAACTATATAGAGAGAGTATGTGGTGGAGGAGAAACTAATCAAAAACCCCTCAGAGGAGCAGACACGGATGAATAGTATATCTGTGGCGCTACAATAGCCTCATTAATGAGATAGTCTTGTTTTCTTGTTTGGATATTTGGCTAATAAAGAACCACGACCACTTCTTTTTGCATGGAGGAAGGTTAAGGAAGGGACGTGGAGTTTTAACGTTTTCTCGCTTGTGGCATAGCTACGTGTTGCATGAACTAGAGCGAATACGTACATTCTTTTTTGATCACAGAAAATAGGGATGGATGATATATATATTTTTAAAATATATTTGATTGGAAACAACACCGTTAACAATTTTCATTGATAAACATATCGAATTCCTATTTTTTGTTTCGTTGAAACATATTGATTACCTTACAAAGATTCGAAATGGTAACTACCAAACGCACATTTTGTCAAAAACAAAAACTACCAAAACATGCAAGTAGTATGAAATTATAACGCTCCGACCGCCCACATGGGCCATCCACGCCCGTTCACTCGGTCTGTGGACTCCATCCTGTTCCAACGGTCGGTGCATTAATTTTTCAAAGTCCGAAAGTCTTGTTTACTGACTATGCAATCACCACATGATTTTTCCCCGTGCTTTGGTCTCATTCGCAAGGTATCACGAATCATTTCCCGATAGGTCATCCATCCTTTCACTATTCCAGTCCAAACACACTTAACTCTGAAGTTCTAAACGGATGTGTGACGAAAAAGATAAGTCAACTTTGGTGACATAGGTAGTCAAATCAATTCTCTTAAACCTTTTCCATATATCGCAACTCGTTATGTTACAATTCAACCCCTCTCAAAGAACGCAACGTCCTCGTTTCGCCCTACGATATGTCTCAGATGCCTCTCGGATCAGAACCGAAATGGATAACCAGCTGTGATACTACTTATAACTCTCCAACCGTCCATGGCTAATGGGCCATCCACACCCGCTCACTCGGTCCATGGGCCCATCCCATTCTAACGGTCGGTGCATTAATTTTTCAATGCCCGAAAGTCTTGTTTACTGACCCTACAATCACCACATGACATTTTCCCGTGCTTTGGTCTCACTCGCACGGTATCGCGAATCACTCTCCGATAGGTCACATATCCTTTCACTATTCTAGCCCAAGCACGCTTAACTCTGGAGTTCTAAACGGATATGTTACGGAAAAGGTAAGTCAACTTTGATGACATAGGTTTTCAAATAAATTCTCTTAAACATTTTCTATATATCACAACTCTGGATGTTACAGAAATACTCTTTGTTAAAAATAAGAAATGTGGAATAAGATGAGTATTTTGAAATCTTAATTTAGTAGCAAAAATTGGAAAACTTAATACTATAGCATCCAAAAAATATCCTAAATCGATAAGGTTTACTAAAATAATATGGCTATATTATTTGAAAAGAATATATGTACTTATAAAATATCATAAAATATTGAAATGGTAGATTTTAAAGTATATATTTTATTAAAACATAAAATGAAAATATAAATTATCCTAAACAAATATCCTTTCTATAGTATAACTAATTCAATTTTAAAAATGTATTGTATGCAATAATAATTAATAACTAAGTAAAATATATAAAAAATATCAATATATATTGGTAATGTCGAATAAAAAACTTAAATAATAAGATTATAGAGTTACATAATATTTAACACTAAAATGTTAATCATATAATTAAAATATTAATATAAATATCAAAATTATACATTTATAAAATAAAAAGTATCTGCACGAACCTCCATGTCAAACACTAGTTACTTGTTGATAAAATATTATAAATTAATTGGGAATGAAATTTGTTTCTTTTAAACGAATTTCAGAAAATGTAAGGTGAGATTTATGATGACCAGTTACGATTTAACTTTTTTTTTGATGATTTAACTTTATCAGTTTCCTTATGATAAGCTAGATAAGAGCAACCTTACCGTACAACTTCTCAGGCTTTGAGGTTCTAATGATTATAATATATTTAAAGTTAAAATATAAAAATAATAAGGACCAAATGTGAATTATTAAAAAAAAATATTATAATTAAAATTATTATTCATGTGCATAGCATGTGAATATTATATTATTACAATTTATATATCCAAATAGAGACATATTTAAAACTAAGTGATAATTAAGAACATATTTAAAAAAATATATATATTAAATATAATATAATTAAAATTAAAATTTAAAATATAAATATGATGAAATTTAGAATATGAATTATATTATTACAATTTATGATTTTATTTCTTTCAAACAGATAAAGTTAAAATATAAAAATAGTAATGTTCGAATGTAAATTAAATTTTTATTTTGAAAAAAAGTATTCTACTAAAAATTATTATTATTGTGCATGGCGCACATGAAAATTCCTAATACACTAAATAATTGTAGACGAAAAATGCTGTTCTGACGAATTCCGCATTTTAAGGAACAACGATTCCACATTTTGGGCAAACCACGGTCCTGTTTAATGGTTTGACAATTGGTACGATCAACATTTTGGGATTTTGATGGTTTGCATTAAACCAGGTTAGAGCAGTTCCAACCCTATTATTTTACCGGGTTCTTAGATAAAAAAATAAATAAAAGAAATTAAGATAATAAGAGCATCTTTAATGGAGATGCTTAAAAAAGTGATTAGTGGTGGGGTCTCCCATAAAAAAAAGAAAGAAAGGGTGTCAAAAACGCCAGATTTAGCATCGATGTTTGTACTGTTTCGCGGGCTCCACTGACACGTAGCGGTTCGCGATTGATTTTTTTTTTTTTTTTATCAGAAAAAAAACCAAAAAAAAAATAAAAAAATTAAACACCCCAAGTGGAGTGCTAGGGTTAATGGTGCTCTGCTTAAGGGCTGTTTGGCAAATTTTTAATTAAAAAAAATGGAAAGAGAAGAAGGAGAAGAAGAAGCAGCGCTTAATTAGACGTCACAAGCGGCTGTTGCTTGTACTGTTCGCGGATTCCACTGACACGTGGCGGTCCGCGATTGGTTATTTTTTAAAATTTTCTTTTTTTTGTTCAGACAAAAAAAAAAGCACTCCACTTAATCAACTTTAGGGTTAATGATGAGAAGGAGAAAGTATCTTCTGAAGCACTTTAAGAACTCATTAAACAATTTATTTGCCAGCTGTTTTGGTATCACTCGTTTAAGTATTTAATAAACATTAACTTTTCATCAAATAATTAATCTGCACTAAAAAAACTAAGTTAAACATGGTAATAACTTCTTTTTAAGACACTTACCGTTAAGGTTGCCCTTAGAGCATCTTTATCGCATCAAAAAAGGGGTTTTTGTGGCCTGGGTCCACAGAAATTGGAGATATACGGCTCTTCTGTATGCAAAATAAGAAACGTGCTTTGTTCGTTTTTCTTGCACTGTTCGCGGGCCCCACTGACACGTGGCGGCCCGCGATTGGTTCATATTTTTATTTTTTATTTTTTTATTTTTAAATATGACAAAAAAAAATTAAGAAACCCTTAGTGGGTTTCAGGGATAATGATGTTCTTAGATCCCTTAGAAAACGTCAAGCTGGAAAACTCGACATCATTAGAAAAATAAGTGCTTTGAAAAAAAATCCAAGATCTATTCTTACAAATTCATTGAAATCGACTTCGTATTTCACTATACACTGGAAGAGCTTATTGTTATCAATGAATTATATCACTCGGCAATGCCTATCAAGTAAATTATGAAGGTGCAAGACAAGTCTGTTACAAAAAGTAATACATACAAGTACAATGTTTTTATTTATTTCACAAAGTACTACAATAGGATATAATGAATGTTTATCTTTACATAGATAAAGTGTCTTACTAGCTCTCTTCCGAATTGACTAACATGTCACATTCCAGACAGAGACACTAGCCTAACACGTTCCTATATCAAACTCACCCAAGAACCCTTCTGACCCCCTCATGACCCCTAGCCATTATGCTTTGTGTCTACTCTAATTCAACACCAAAGCCCTTATGCTTACAGTCTTCTCTTGAGGTGGTACCTATCCCAAGGCATGTCTCTGTCTACTTATACATGTAGACTTCGTGGTTTATCCTTGCCAACTTCTCAAGGAAGAGATATTCACAAATCTTCCTTTATAGAATATTTTCAAAACTTCTTCAAAACCTTTTGGAAATCTTCCCTTGATGATTTACTCTTCTCCAAGGTAAATCATAGCATGCTTAGCCTCAAAGTATCTTGTAGTTTAGCTCTACGTCGACTCCAAGTCCAGTCTTCAAGTAAGCTACACAGCTTCACTTCACGTAGCACTTCTTGTACGACTTCATGTAGTACTTCACGACTGATACATAGACCACTTTGAGGAGTTGTTTTTCTTCAGCTTCTAAAACTCAGTCGTCACTGCATTAACAAATTAAACCCTGCTCAGTTGATTCATGAGTGGTCAAAGGAATATGCCGACTTAGAGGAAAAAATAATTGGCTATAAAATAAGAATACCTAATTCAATAAACATACATAAATCGGTAGAAAAACTAAAGCTTATTTAGCTTTACTTCTTCTCACTGAATTATTAGCTCAATACGATTCATCGTCGTTTTCCTTCTTATAATCTTTTGATCTCTTCTTAAACGTCTTTCACATAATTCATCATGGATTGTGTCCTTATTTTATATGTGTCGAATAAGGATTGGGATAGCCGGATATTTCTGTTCCTAACATGTGTAGTCTTCAAAAAATTATGTATCCATCAATTTCTATCACAACATCGAAATTTGTATGTTCCAAGATTGTTTGTGTTCAATATAGAACTGCATAGTTGACTAAATTAATAGTTATCGTTGTTTTTTAAGCCGCGATAGAAAGAGAATGTAAAAGAAAATCGAGACGCTTTGGACAGTTTAATACATGACGATGCCGAATACAAGTCATTGTAAAAGAAAGAGAAAAATACAAGGTCATTGCAGTGACAAGTAACAGCTCGTCTCTCCTTGATTTTCTCACATATATAAAATAAGGACAGAATCCATGTCATAACAATTATATAATTGTTAACATTGTTAGAACACCTCCAACGAGGTTATTCCCATTGGAACTCTTAAAATATGTACTATATATATATTTATGTATGTATATATTATATATGTATAAATATTTATGGGGTCCACAATTTTTGTGCAAACCCATAGGCAAATGTTCTTAAAATTCTTAGAGCATGATTATTGAGAGGTTCTTAGGGTGAAGTTTTTAGCGGAATATAAGAACTCGTATCTTAACTTTTAACTAAAAAAGCTAAGAATTGTTTCTTAAAACTCTTTTTTAAGAGCCGGTTCTTAGGTTTTTTAGTTAAAAGTTAAGAGAAAGGTTCTTATATTCCGCTAAGAACTTCACCTTAAGAACCCTCCAATAATCATGTTCTTACCCCATTAAAAGTTGTCTTATGACATCAATTGTCAGAACTACTATTTATAACAACTAGGGGTTGGCCCGTCCGGGTGAGTTTACACTAAAACTATTTTATATTAAAATATATTTTAATTTTATAAAATATTTAGAAATTTACTTTATATTGAAAATAATAAATAAAGGGAATGTAATGGTTTATATTTTTCTTATTTGATTTCTATTTCAATTTGACAGTGAAGAAAATCTAAAGTAAGAATAACTAATATTTTTATAGTGTTGTTAATTATTTTTCCTATTGATTGATTTGGCTTTGATGTGTGTTTTCTTTACGTAAAGTTGGTACGATATTTAGTGTACTTAATTTTATAGTATTGTCATGTTTGTTTGATTGTGATGTGTTACAAATCTTTCCGGTGATTGTAGATGTTCTATTTTAGTTTTATATAGTGTTTGTTTTATTTGAGTTTGATGCTTTCAAGCCGGTTGGCCCGAGGAGGCTTCTTCACCATGGCGTTATGTGTAGGTACGTCTAATAGCAAGCTCTGCTTCACCTTGGTAGCGTGCGTGGAGATGAGTATGTTCTCAAGTTAGGCTGATAGTTTCTTAAGAGTCAAGGAAAGAGTTAAGAGGTGAAGAGGAAAGGTAGTAACCGTTACGTAGTTATAACCTGAAAACTTAAAGTCTTTGCTATTGTTGGTTATTTACTGATTAAATATTAAAATTTAAAAGTATGTATGTGTCGTTAATGTGGGGTCGTATGTGTTTTATGTAATATTAATGTTCAGATAGAGTATAATAAGAACAATTCGAAACACTCAATTCCCACTCTAAACATGGTGAAAAGAGTCATAATCTCATTATTGGGTATAAATTTTTAAAAGTGTATTCATATTTTTAAGTACACATGCTACTTGTTATTTATCTGTACTACTTAGCTCTTCCTGTTATTGGAATTACTTCGTTGCAATGCGGGTAAAAGTTGTGAAAGAATTTACTTGTCTCATTTTTTTCCCTTTGGGTTAAATAACCACACTATATAATTTAGTTCAGTGTTAATTGCAATTAACTTAATGTTATTAGTTTTTTTTGTAAAGGAAACGTTGGAATGCCGTCAGATGCTGAAAACATAACTGAAAGTCTTAGACGTTTCATGGCAGCTGATGGTTCAGCTTAGAAAAGTTATTCTCCATCGATCTACCTATTGTTTTTTTTTGGAATAAATGATATTAGATTAAATTTCAGAATACAATTAGTAATCTTTTTGTTTTTACTGTATTAGTTTTTATTTTGTATTAGTTTTATTTGGTTTTTGTACGTTGACTCTATTATATATGTTGTATACTTTAAATTTTTTGATAATCTTTTATTACAAAAAGAAATAGTGAACTTTCTAATTAGTATATATTTTGGTTTTATTTGAAATTGCTCTTATATATAATCTATAATGTACGTAAGCAATGTTATATATATGTGGTTTGGGTTGAGTGTAACATGTAAGTGGAATAGATTCTTTGTAAAAGAAAACCTTAAACATCAACATGTCGTAATATATATTCCAAATCATGTCTCTAGTTCCGCAAATAAATTCTCAGAAAGGTGGTTAACAATGTAGATGAGCAATTGATCATACTCAAGAGTGGGCTTGCAAAGATAAACTTTATACTTCAAAAGATATGGAACATCTTCATATTTTATAGTTGGTTCTCTCCTTCTATTCCTTGAGACCCAAACTCGTAAACGCTCTCACTTCTTTTATAACTTGGATCTTGCAGCTGTAACTTCTCCAGCTTCACATTAGACACGTGCTTCTCCCCCATTTCCTCTGCTTTTCCGGTTCATGCCTCTTGTTTTGCTCTCTCCCTCATGTCTTGAAACGAAATCATTTGTCGTTTTGAAATCCTTAGGGTTCCCAACACCTACCGCCTATGAAACAAAAGTTATGCATTCAAGCTAGAACACGTAAATCATGGCAGCTGCTTATAAAGGTGGTAAGATGTAGATTCACCACCGATGGATTTAAAGATGAGCCTTGCTCGTGATTTCCGAAAATTTCTTGAGGTATCGGATTAAACGGTTATGTTATCTTGACGAAGGCAGTTGAATCATTGAAGCTTTTTTACCTTTGCGTTGAAGAGGAGCATATCGGCGCACATAGTCTCGCCAGCTTTCCTAGCGTTGCGAGCCTCCCAAATCTCAGGATACGCACTTCAACGGTAGAGCTAACGGCCGACATTCAAATCACCGAGTAGCATACTGGATTTTGCCATTCTAATCGCTGAAAGATTTTAAACGAAACTGAATAAATCAAATGACCTGATGAATTTTGCTTTTTTTGAAAGACAAACTGATAATTAATCATGGCAATCATTTTTTTTACTATGACCATCAATGAATGAGATAGTAGGCTAGTAGCGGATTATGGCGATAATTTATAGTAGCGGATTAACAGAGTTGAATGAATGAGATAATTCATTGAACGAAAGATCATGATTGTTAATAACGATGCATGAATCGAGTCAACAGACGTAACGGTGCCTCGTAGAAGCACACCAATCGACAAAAAAACAATGACGAATTCAAATAGCTTGTGATCAAAGTAAAGAGTACCCCGTTAAACACTGATCTTCATTGACGGAAGGGATACCAGCTGCTGCTTATCGGCGGCGCCTGTGTCAATCTTTAGTCTCACACGTTTTGGGGAAGACACCACAAGATTGGGCCATAGTCAATCTACAAATAAAGCCCAATATTCAAAACCGGATTAGCACAAAATTTTAAATGAAGAAGATAGGAAATAAAGAGAAATAAATAGTCCAGCCTTGTAATAATGTTTTGTCAAACTCGATGGGAGAGCGATTCAAAGCTTTAGAAGATGCTAAGTGTCGGCGAATGCCCCTCCTTCTGTGCTGACGTGGCGCAAGGAGGAGAGAGCATACCCTACTTTATTGTATAAGATTATATAATTTGTACTGTACAACGTAAATAAGGTGGCAAGCAGAGGCGGACCCACGTGGTTGATAGGGGTGTTAGCTGACACTTCTTAAAAACTATAAAATTTAAATTCAGGATTTAGTGGCTTAAATGTCGACAGCGCAGTTGGTTAGGATCCTTAAGGTTTACACCCCTAACATGTGTTCAATCCCTCCATTGCATCCTTTTATTTTACTTTCACCTGTTTTCATCTGGGCTTTGAGCCCGTTTTACTTTGTTTTAAAAACGTAAGGCTTAGAAAGTCAGTTTTAGTTTTGCTTAAAATTATTATTACTTCAGCCGATGACCCCGGTAAAAAAAAATTCTTGGTCCGCCACTGGTGGCAAGTATAATCTCCAAGAATACTTTTAACTAGGTTAAGAGATCAACATTATACATATAAATTAGTTTATGTATTAAATATTTTTACATATTATGAAATAATAAATATATATTAAATAATTAAAAATCAGTAACTATTAAATATATAATTAAATTAGTACGAACATATAAATCAATTTTATTAATACAAAAAATATATATTTTTTTTATATTTGATAGGATATGTTATTAAATTTAAATGATACTAACATAGATAATATATTTAGTATATTTTTAATATTAGTGTCAATTAAATGATGATTTCTACTTATATAGATTTTTTGATCATTTGTTTCTTTTATAGAAAAAAATTAAATTACTGATAACAAAATTTTCATTGTGGGATTAATAGTTTTAGTAATTTATAAATTTTTTAAAAAAATAAGTTGTCAATGATTGTTCAAAACTTTTATCAAAACAATTGTTCAAAGTAAATTTTGAAACTAAAATATTTAGTTTAATTTAAAACGATATATATATTAATCTTATTAATTAATTAAATTAAACTTTTTACTTATATAATTTTTGTAATCATTTGTATTTTGTCATAATAAAAATTTTAAACCATATATCATAAAATTTGAATGTGACACTTTTAACAGTTTTAGTAATTTATAGCCGTTTGTAAAAATTCAAAATATAACATATACATAAAAATCTAAATTTTTATTATATGGTTATTGTGGTTGTTTAATTTATTTAATAGTTTAAAATTAAACAAATATGATAGAAGATACACTATTTTTTATCAAATCTTTATTATTCAAAATCATTAATTGTCATATATACTTTAACCACATTAGGCAATTCCGTAAATTTTATTTAAGGAAATAATAAAGTACATTAATGATGAATTTATTGTTAGTTTAATATAAAGTTTATTATATAATTAGATGGACCAACATATTTCTCTAATGATTCTAAGAATCATTTTAGTGATGACATGTGGTTACAAAAAGAAATTGTAATGCTTCTCAAATAATATATAGAGGATTAGATGACATTTCAGAATTGTGGAAATAGATTAAGAAAACATTTAGGTGACATTATATTCTCTTCTTAGAGAGAAATTTTTCTCTCTACTCATCCCTCTTAACTCTTTAAAATCTTTCAGAGGGAAGTAGATATCTTAACTGTTTGCCAGTTTCTTCTTCCGACTATGTCTTCCGTTTATCGGGTTTTTGACTCCGGGAAGCGGTGGCTTCTTTAGCACTTGTTTCGCTGGCTTTTGACTCCGGGAACTGATGGCTTCCTTAGCATCATCTTCTCCGACTTTGTTTGCGGCGAGATACCTCTTTGGTTTATCGCTGGTTTTGTTTTTTTGCTGTCCCCTTCTCCTTCGCTTCTCTGTTTTCTCTTGTGTCGATTGCCTCTCGATCTGAATCTCCAATTGTTTTTTCCTCTCCTTGGTATAGGTAGTTGCATCTTCAAGTTTATCCGTATCTTTAAAGATGCCTGGTATAATTGTGCAGGAGTATTGGTTGTTTTAGATCGATGATGGCAATTGATTTCGTTCTTATGAAGCGAAGAATCGTCGGTTCTTAGTCTACTGGATTTGATCCTCTTTTAACTACTTCGATCGATAGTTGCCGGTGGTTATCGGAAGTTTTGGTCTCGGTGATAATCTTGGAGTCTCCGGCGTGCCTCTCTCTCGATGGAGGAAGGAAGATTATCCAAGTGTCGACGTGTGTCGTCTTTAAGTTTCACTAGGCCTGGGTATAATATTCGTAACCCGAAATCCGAACCGAACCCGAACCGAAAAATCCGATCCATATCCAGTCCGAAATGTAAAAAATATCCGAATGGGTCTTGTAAAGTGGTACAAAACATATCTGAACCCGAAGTGTTATTAACCGAACCCGAACGGGTAACCCGAAAACTCGAAATACCGAAAAATCCGAAAAAAATATCCGAAGAAACCGATCCGAATGTCCAAAATAATATACAATATAAATATATGAAACATGAATATATACTTCAAGTATTTAATTTCACATTTCTTTTGATATGTTATCTACCAATAAGTATTTATAATTTAAATAACTACCTTAAATACTTAATTATATATAAATAAATATGTATTTTTTATGTTTTAATTTTAAATTTTAGATTTTTTTTCGGCTATATCCGAACCGATCCGATATAATCCGAATCCGAATCCGAATGATATATGATTACTTTATGGGTTCTATGATGTGATACAAAACCGACCCGAATCCGATATATTATATTCCAACCCGACCCGTACTTGCAAATCTACTAGAATGAGACCTAGGAGGTGTTATAAAAGAGAACCGAAATCCGAAAAACCCGATCCGAACGCTAACGGGTATCCGAACGCCCAGGTCTATGCCCATCTTTGGGCCTGTTGTAATTAGTGTACTGGGCTTTGTTTAGCCTCTTTGTAATAATGTTTTAAAGTTTAATAATATCCAGATGATAAAAAAAAAGATTAAGAAAACATTTCTTTTTTAATTTTCTAAATAAAAATATTATTAATTATTCACCAAATCGTAAATCGAGAAATAATAAAAAATACTGAAGAATATAAATGATTATATAACATAAAATAATAAATTTTATATTAAAAATAAAAATGATATCAAACTTAACAAAAAAAAAAAGAATACGATCCAAGTTACTTCTTTCAATTTGTTTTGTTTCTTTCGGTATTGACTCTGCTTTGTATAATATGGGTTTATCGATAATATGATACAAATTACTGGTAACTTTTCAACAAATCACTGGTGTATTAAAAAATACAACCGTCATTATTTTGCTTGAACAAACAACTTTTGGAATTCCCGTAATTAAAGTAAAACCGCAACGTGTGAAACGAGCTATTCAACACTTGGACTTTGACGTTTCATGGTTATCTTTTTTTGTTTTGATGACCGTGGGATTCCCAGACGGTAAGCCCAGACTAATCCCCACGACGCCTTTCATCCGGACACGCACGGTTATAGGCGGAAAAGTGGCCAAGGCGACTCGAACCCAGGGCGGGCACTCCAGCCGGAGTTCCAATACGGTTATCTTTTGAACGTTTCATATGGTTATCTCTAGAGATATGATATCGGATATATTTTTGTTGCAATATTTGTCGGATTGGATCTTTCTCTCCAAACTTGGGGAGAATTTGATTTTTAGGGATTTAGTTATAATTTCTACATAAAGTTGTATACAAAATATTATATTTCATACAAAATACATTTTTCATTTTTATTTAGATGACATTTTATACTGTGCACATAAATTAAGAAATATATATATATATATTTTTAAATAAATCATTTGTTATTCACCAAACGAAATAAATATAGTTTTTAATGATTGAATATGTTACAGTTATCTACCCATTTTGTTTAATTTGTAACTTAACATTGAGTATATTTTTTCAATATCTATTTAAATACAATATATATATATATATATAATTTCTGTGGAAAGTTAATAATATTTCATAAGTTATTTTTTCTTTATTTGTATAATAATATTGTTCCTATATTGTTATGTTATATTTACTCAAAACATTTTTTTATTAATTGTTATTCATTCATTTCAAACCATTGTTCTTTTTTTTTTTTTTTTTTGTCAACCATACCATTGTTCTAAACATCTCTTCTGTTAAAACTAAAAGATTGTGTTGCACCGAACTTTTTTGTAAATTTTTAAATTAAATACGCCTTTTTCCTACAAATTAAACCCGCTCGAAATCATTAATATTCTCTCCTTTATATTGATAGTTTAATAACTACTCTTTCCTTAAACAACATTAATACTCCCTTCCTTACGGAACATTAATACTCTATGCCTTATTCTATGAGAAAACATCCATAAAAACTTTGAACTTTCAAATTAAAGCCAAAAAAACTTTGAACTCATGTTTGAACAAAAAAATACTCCAACTTTCAAATTTTGGTCATTTTAACTTTTATTTTTTGTTGACTAGACCATTTTAAACACCTAGAAAGTCAACTGTTAAATCCGTAAACATTTGTTAACTCACTAAACAATGTCGTTTTAACAACTGATTAAACATTAATGAAATAATGTCGTTTTACATCTGTAAACATTTAAATCATCTTCTCTTTCGCGAACCTAAATTTTCTAATTCTCTAATCTTTCAATCTTCTAATCTCCAAAACCCAGAGTCATTGATAATGCAAAAGAAGGGGTCGATGTGATTACTTCGGGTTCGTCGTAGTGAGAGATCTTAAGTAGAAAGTGTTAGAAAATCTATGATTGAACAACAAAATCAAGTCGGTGAAAAAGGTGATAATGAAAATGATAGTGAGACTAATGAGAATAACACCACAAGAAAACACTCCGAATTCCGACGGAGCTTCCGACGGACACCAAGGTCGTCGGAAATTTGCGACGGAATACTGACAAATTTCCGACCAAATCCAAAAAAATGAAGTCGTCGGAATT